>NC_079874.1:14640146-14940146 GCF_023065955.2 Ursus arctos | reverse complement strand
CTTACAGGCATACACAATGTTTTCCCGCCAACACAAACACACACAGAAACACACACTGCCACACTCACAACACAGCATTCACTCTGGCGCTTGGAACTGCCACAAAATACTCTCATACGTGGACCCGACACACACATACACAAGAAACACACACAAACACCCATCGACTTTTTCTTAGAAGCATACACTGTGGGGTTCCCCCAAACACACACACACACACAGACACACACACACTGTCACACTCACAACACAGCACTCTCACTGGGTCTCCAGCAGAGCCATCAACACTTGGAACTGCCCTAACATATTCACAAATGTGGTCCCGACACACACATACAGAAGAAACACACACAAACACCCATCGAATTTTTCTTATAGGCATACAGACTGGTTTCCTGCAAACACACACACAGACACGCACACACACTGTCACACTCACAACACACACTCACACTGGATATCCAGCAAACTCATGAACACTTGGAACTGCCCTCACACACTCACAAATGTGGATCTGAAACACAATACGCAAGAACACACAAATACACCCATCGACTTTTTCATACAGGCATACACAATGGTTACCCGAAAACACACACACACACACACTGTCACACTCGCAACACAGCACTCACACTGGGCCTCGGCAGAGCCATCAACACTTGGAACTGCCCTAACATACTCACAAACGTTTTCCTGACACACGCATACACAAGAAACACACACAAACACCCATGGAATTTGTCTTACAGGCGTACACAGGGGGTTCGGAAACACACACAGACACACACACACTATCACACTCACAACACAGCACTCACACTGGGTCTCCAACACAGCCGTCAACACTTGGAACTGCTTTAACATAATCACAAACATGGTCCTGACACACACATATACAAATAACACACACAAACACCCATCGACTTTTTCTTGCAGGCATACACAATGGTTTCCTGCAAACACACACACACACACACACACACACAAAAGGCACACTCACGACAGAGCACTCACATTGGATCTCCAGCAGAGCCATGAACACTTGGAATTACCTTAACATATTCACAAACGTGGTCCCGAAACACACATGCAGAAGAAACACACAAAAACACCCTACGACTTTTTCTTACAGACATACACAATGGTATCCAGCAAAACACACACACACACACACAGACACTATCACACGCACAACACAGCACTCACACTGGGTCCCCGGCATAGCCATCAACAGTTGGAACTGCCCTAACATACTCACAAACGTGGTCCCGACACACACATACACAAGAAACACACACAAACTCCCATTGACTTTTACTTACAGTCATGCACAATGGTTTCCGCAAACACACACACACACACTATCACACTCACAACACAGCATTCACACTGGCACTTGAATCTGCCCTAACATACAAACAAACGTGGTCCCGACACACACATACACAAGAAACACACACAAACACCCATCAACATTTTGTTACAGGGAGACAGAGTGGGGTTTCCCCAAACACACACACACACACACACACACACACTGTCACACTAACAGCACAGTACGCACACTGGACCTCGGCAGAGCCATCAACACTTGGAACTGCCCTAACATACTCACAAACGTTTCACCGACACACACATACACAAGAATCACACACAAACACCCATCGACTTTTTCTTACAGGCATACACAACGGTTTCCCGTGAACACACACACACAGTCACACTTACAACACAGCACTCACAATGGGTATCCAGCAGAACCATCAACACTTGGAACTGCCTTAAAATATTGACAAATGTGGTCGCGACACACACATACACATGAAACTCACACAAACATCCATCGACTTATTCTTACAGGCATACACAATGTTTTCCCGCCAACACAAACACACACAGAAACACACACTGCCACACTCACAACACAGCATTCACACTGGCACTTGGAACTGCCACAACATACTCACATACGTGGTCTCGACACACACATACACAAGAAACACACACAAACACCCATCGACTTTTTCTTAGAAGCATACACTGTGGGGTTCCCCCAAACACACACACACACACACACAGACACACACACACTATCACACTCACAACACAGCACTCTCACTGGGTCTCCAGCAGAGCCATCAACACTTGGAACTGCCCTAACATATTCACAAATGTGGTCCCGACACACACATACAGAAAAAACACACACAAACACCCATCGAATTTTTCTTATAGGCATACAGACTGGTTTCCTGCAAACACACACACAGACACGCACACACACTGTCACACTCACAACACACACTCACACTGGATATCCTGCAAACTCATGAAGACTTGGAACTGCCCTCACACACTCACAAATGTGGATCTGAAACACAATACGCAAGAACACACAAATACACCCATCGACTTTTTCATACAGGCATACACAATGGTTACCCGAAAACACACACACACACACACACACACTGTCACACTCGCAACACAGCACTCACACTGGTCCTCGGCAGAGCCATCAACACTTGGAACTGCCCTAACATACTCCCAAACGTTTTCCCGACACACACATACACAAGAAACGCACACAAACACCCATCGACTTTTTCTTACAGGCATACACAACGGTTTCCCTTGAACACACACACACACAGTCACACTTACAACACACCACTCACAATGGGTATCCAGCAGAACCATCAACACTTGGAACTGCCTTAAAATATTGACAAATGTGGTCGCGACACACACATACACATGAAACTCACACAAACATCCATCGACTTATTCTTACAGGCATACACAATGTTTTCCCGCCAACACAAACACACACAGAAACACACACTGCCACACTCACAACACAGCATTCACTCTGGCGCTTGGAACCGCCACAAAATACTCTCATACGTGGTCCCGACACACACATACACAAGAAACACACACAAACACCCATCGACTTTTTCTTAGAAGCATACACTGTGGGGTTCCCCCAAACACACACACACACACAGACACACACACACTGTCACACTCACAACACAGCACTCTCACTGGGTCTCCAGCAGAGCCATCAACACTTGGAACTGCCCTAACATATTCACAAATGTGGTCCCGACACACACATACAGAAAAAACACACACAAACACCCATCGAATTTTTCTTATAGGCATACAGACTGGTTTCCTGCAAACACACACACAGACACGCACACACACTGTCACACTCACAACACACACTCACACTGGATATCCAGCAATCTCATGAACACTTGGAACTGCCCTCACACACTCACAAATGTGGATCTGAAACACAATACGCAAGAACACACAAATACACCCATCGACTTTTTCATACAGGCATACACAATGGTTACCCGAAAACACACACACACACACACACTGTCACACTCGCAACACAGCACTCACACTGGTCCTCGGCAGAGCCATCAACACTTGGAACTGCCCTAACATACTCCCAAACGTTTTCCCGACACACACATACACAAGAAACGCACACAAACACCCATCGACTTTTTCTTACAGGCATACACAACGGTTTCCCTTGAACACACACACACACAGTCACACTTACAACACACCACTCACAATGGGTATCCAGCAGAACCATCAACACTTGGAACTGCCTTAAAATATTGACAAATGTGGTCGCGACACACACATACACATGAAACTCACACAAACATCCATCGACTTATTCTTACAGGCATACACAATGTTTTCCCGCCAACACAAACACACACAGAAACACACACTGCCACACTCACAACACAGCATTCACTCTGGCGCTTGGAACTGCCACAAAATACTCTCATACGTGGTCCCGACACACACATACACAAGAAACACACACAAACACCCATCGACTTTTTCTTAGAAGCATACACTGTGGGGTTCCCCCAAACACACACACACACACAGACACACACACACTGTCACACTCACAACACAGCACTCTCACTGGGTCTCCAGCAGAGCCATCAACACTTGGAACTGCCCTAACATATTCACAAATGTGGTCCCGACACACACATACAGAAGAAACACACACAAACACCCATCGAATTTTTCTTATAGGCATACAGACTGGTTTCCTGCAAACACACACACAGACACGCACACACACTGTCACACTCACAACACACACTCACACTGGATATCCAGCAAACTCATGAACACTTGGAACTGCCCTCACACACTCACAAATGTGGATCTGAAACACAATACGCAAGAACACACAAATACACCCATCGACTTTTTCATACAGGCATACACAATGGTTACCCGAAAACACACACACACACACACTGTCACACTCGCAACACAGCACTCACACTGGGCCTCGGCAGAGCCATCAACACTTGGAACTGCCCTAACATACTCACAAACGTTTTCCTGACACACGCATACACAAGAAACACACACAAACACCCATGGAATTTTTCTTACAGGCGTACACAGGGGGTTCGGAAACACACACAGACACACACACACTATCACACTCACAACACAGCACTCACACTGGGTCTCCAACACAGCCGTCAACACTTGGAACTGCTTTAACATAATCACAAACATGGTCCTGACACACACATATACAAATAACACACACAAACACCCATCGACTTTTTCTTGCAGGCATACACAATGGTTTCCTGCAAACACACACACACACACACACACACACACACAAAAGGCACACTCACGACAGAGCACTCACATTGGATCTCCAGCAGAGCCATGAACACTTGGAATTACCTTAACATATTCACAAACGTGGTCCCGAAACACACATGCAGAAGAAACACACAAAAACACCCTACGACTTTTTCTTACAGACATACACAATGGTATCCAGCAAAACACACACACACACACACAGACACTATCACACGCACAACACAGCACTCACACTGGGTCCCCGGCATAGCCATCAACAGTTGGAACTGCCCTAACATACTCACAAACGTGGTCCCGACACACACATACACAAGAAACACACACAAACTCCCATTGACTTTTACTTACAGTCATGCACAATGGTTTCCGCAAACACACACACACACACACTATCACACTCACAACACAGCATTCACACTGGCACTTGAATCTGCCCTAGCATACAAACAAACGTGGTCCCGACACACACATACAGAAGAAACACACACAAACACCCATCAACATTTTGTTACAGGGAGACAGAGTGGGGTTTCCCCAAACACACACACACACACACACACACTGTCACACTAACAGCACAGTACGCACACTGGACCTCGGCAGAGCCATCAACACTTGGAACTGCCCTAACATACTCACAAACGTTTTCCCGACACACACATACACAAGAATCACACACAAACACCCATCGACTTTTTCTTACAGGCATACACAACGGTTTCCCGTGAACACACACACACAGTCACACTTACAACACAGCACTCACAATGGGTATCCAGCAGAACCATCAACACTTGGAACTGCCTTAAAATATTGACAAATGTGGTCGCGACACACACATACACATGAAACTCACACAAACATCCATCGACTTATTCTTACAGGCATACACAATGTTTTCCCGCCAACACAAACACACACAGAAACACACACTGCCACACTCACAACACAGCATTCACACTGGCGCTTGGAACTGCCACAACATACTCACATACGTGGTCCCGACACACACATACACAAGAAACACACACAAACACCCATCGACTTTTTCTTAGAAGCATACACTGTGGGGTTCCCCCAAACACACACACACACACACAGACACACACACACTGTCACACTCACAACACAGCACTCTCACTGGGTCTCCAGCAGAGCCATCAACACTTGGAACTGCCCTAACATATTCACAAATGTGGTCCCGACACACACATACAGAAAAAACACACACAAACACCCATCGAATTTTTCTTATAGGCATACAGACTGGTTTCCTGCAAACACACACACAGACACGCACACACACTGTCACACTCACAACACACACTCACACTGGATATCCAGCAAACTCATGAAGACTTGGAACTGCCCTCACACACTCACAAATGTGGATCTGAAACACAATACGCAAGAACACACAAATACACCCATCGACTTTTTCATACAGGCATACACAATGGTTACCCGAAAACACACACACACACACACACACTGTCACACTCGCAACACAGCACTCACACTGGTCCTCGGCAGAGCCATCAACACTTGGAACTGCCCTAACATACTCCCAAACGTTTTCCCGACACACACATACACAAGAAACGCACACAAACACCCATCGACTTTTTCTTACAGGCATACACAACGGTTTCCCTTGAACACACACACACACAGTCACACTTACAACACACCACTCACAATGGGTATCCAGCAGAACCATCAACACTTGGAACTGCCTTAAAATATTGACAAATGTGGTCGCGACACACACATACACATGAAACTCACACAAACATCCATCGACTTATTCTTACAGGCATACACAATGTTTTCCCGCCAACACAAACACACACAGAAACACACACTGCCACACTCACAACACAGCATTCACTCTGGCGCTTGGAACTGCCACAAAATACTCTCATACGTGGTCCCGACACACACATACACAAGAAACACACACAAACACCCATCGACTTTTTCTTAGAAGCATACACTGTGGGGTTCCCCCAAACACACACACACACACAGACACACACACACTGTCACACTCACAACACAGCACTCTCACTGGGTCTCCAGCAGAGCCATCAACACTTGGAACTGCCCTAACATATTCACAAATGTGGTCCCGACACACACATACAGAAGAAACACACACAAACACCCATCGAATTTTTCTTATAGGCATACAGACTGGTTTCCTGCAAACACACACACAGACACGCACACACACTGTCACACTCACAACACACACTCACACTGGATATCCAGCAAACTCATGAACACTTGGAACTGCCCTCACACACTCACAAATGTGGATCTGAAACACAATACGCAAGAACACACAAATACACCCATCGACTTTTTCATACAGGCATACACAATGGTAACCCGAAAACACACACACACACACACACACACACACTGTCACACTCTCAACACAGCACTCACACTGGGCCTCGGCAGAGCCATCAACACTTGGAACTGCCCTAACATACTCACAAACGTTTTCCTGACACACGCATACACAAGAAACACACACAAACACCCATGGAATTTTTCTTACAGGCGTACACAGGGGGTTCGGAAACACACACGGACACACACACACTATCACACTCACAACACAGCACTCACACTGGGTCTCCAACACAGCCGTCAACACTTGGAACTGCTTTAACATAATCACAAACATGGTCCTGACACACACATATACAAATAACACACACAAACACCCATCGACTTTTTCTTGCAGGCATACACAATGGTTTCCTGCAAACACACACACACACACACACACACACAAAAGGCACACTCACGACAGAGCACTCACATTGGATCTCCAGCAGAGCCATGAACACTTGGAATTACCTTAACATATTCACAAACGTGGTCCCGAAACACACATGCAGAAGAAACACACAAAAACACCCTACGACTTTTTCTTACAGACATACACAATGGTATCCAGCAAAACACACACACACACACACAGACACTATCACACGCACAACACAGCACTCACACTGGGTCCCCGGCATAGCCATCAACAGTTGGAACTGCCCTAACATACTCACAAACGTGGTCCCGACACACACATACACAAGAAACACACACAAACTCCCATTGACTTTTACTTACAGTCATGCACAATGGTTTCCGCAAACACACACACACACACACTATCACACTCACAACACAGCATTCACACTGGCACTTGAATCTGCCCTAACATACAAACAAACGTGGTCCCGACACACACATACAGAAGAAACACACACAAACACCCATCAACATTTTGTTACAGGGAGACAGAGTGGGGTTTCCCCAAACACACACACACACACACACACACACACACACTGTCACACTAACAGCACAGTACGCACACTGGACCTCGGCAGAGCCATCAACACTTGGAACTGCCCTAACATACTCACAAACGTTTCACCGACACACACATACACAAGAATCACACACAAACACCCATCGACTTTTTCTTACAGGCATACACAACGGTTTCCCGTGAACACACACACACACAGTCACACTTACAACACAGCACTCACAATGGGTATCCAGCAGAACCATCAACACTTGGAACTGCCTTAAAATATTGACAAATGTGGTCGCGACACACACATACACATGAAACTCACACAAACATCCATCGACTTATTCTTACAGGCATACACAATGTTTTCCCGCCAACACAAACACACACAGAAACACACACTGCCACACTCACAACACAGCATTCACACTGGCACTTGGAACTGCCACAACATACTCACATACGTGGTCCCGACACACACATACACAAGAAACACACACAAACACCCATCGACTTTTTCTTAGAAGCATACACTGTGGGGTTCCCCCAAACACACACACACACACAGACACACACACACTATCACACTCACAACACAGCACTCTCACTGGGTCTCCAGCAGAGCCATCAACACTTGGAACTGCCCTAACATATTCACAAATGTGGTCCCGACACACACATACAGAAAAAACACACACAAACACCCATCGAATTTTTCTTATAGGCATACAGACTGGTTTCCTGCAAACACACACACAGACACGCACACACACTGTCACACTCACAACACACACTCACACTGGATATCCAGCAAACTCATGAACACTTGGAACTGCCCTCACACACTCACAAATGTGGATCTGAAACACAATACGCAAGAACACACAAATACACCCATCGACTTTTTCATACAGGCATACACAATGGTTACCCGAAAACACACACACACACACACACTGTCACACTCGCAACACAGCACTCACACTGGTCCTCGGCAGAGCCATCAACACTTGGAACTGCCCTAACATACTCCCAAACGTTTTCCCGACACACACATACACAAGAAACGCACACAAACACCCATCGACTTTTTCTTACAGGCATACACAACGGTTTCCCTTGAACACACACACACACAGTCACACTTACAACACACCACTCACAATGGGTATCCAGCAGAACCATCAACACTTGGAACTGCCTTAAAATATTGACAAATGTGGTCGCGACACACACATACACATGAAACTCACACAAACATCCATCGACTTATTCTTACAGGCATACACAATGTTTTCCCGCCAACACAAACACACACAGAAACACACACTGCCACACTCACAACACAGCATTCACTCTGGCGCTTGGAACTGCCACAAAATACTCTCATACGTGGTCCCGACACACACATACACAAGAAACACACACAAACACCCATCGACTTTTTCTTAGAAGCATACACTGTGGGGTTCCCCCAAACACACACACACACACAGACACACACACACTGTCACACTCACAACACAGCACTCTCACTGGGTCTCCAGCAGAGCCATCAACACTTGGAACTGCCCTAACATATTCACAAATGTGGTCCCGACACACACATACAGAAGAAACACACACAAACACCCATCGAATTTTTCTTATAGGCATACAGACTGGTTTCCTGCAAACACACACACAGACACGCACACACACTGTCACACTCACAACACACACTCACACTGGATATCCAGCAAACTCATGAACACTTGGAACTGCCCTCACACACTCACAAATGTGGATCTGAAACACAATACGCAAGAACACACAAATACACCCATCGACTTTTTCATACAGGCATACACAATGGTTACCCGAAAACACACACACACACACACTGTCACACTCGCAACACAGCACTCACACTGGGCCTCGGCAGAGCCATCAACACTTGGAACTGCCCTAACATACTCCCAAACGTTTTCCCGACACACACATACACAAGAAACGCACACAAACACCCATCGACTTTTTCTTACAGGCATACACAACGGTTTCCCTTGAACACACACACACACAGTCACACTTACAACACACCACTCACAATGGGTATCCAGCAGAACCATCAACACTTGGAACTGCCTTAAAATATTGACAAATGTGGTCGCGACACACACATACACATGAAACTCACACAAACATCCATCGACTTATTCTTACAGGCATACACAATGTTTTCCCGCCAACACAAACACACACAGAAACACACACTGCCACACTCACAACACAGCATTCACTCTGGCGCTTGGAACTGCCACAAAATACTCTCATACGTGGTCCCGACACACACATACACAAGAAACACACACAAACACCCATCGACTTTTTCTTAGAAGCATACACTGTGGGGTTCCCCCAAACACACACACACACACAGACACACACACACTGTCACACTCACAACACAGCACTCTCACTGGGTCTCCAGCAGAGCCATCAACACTTGGAACTGCCCTAACATATTCACAAATGTGGTCCCGACACACACATACAGAAGAAACACACACAAACACCCATCGAATTTTTCTTATAGGCATACAGACTGGTTTCCTGCAAACACACACACAGACACGCACACACACTGTCACACTCACAACACACACTCACACTGGATATCCTGCAAACTCATGAACACTTGGAACTGCCCTCACACACTCACAAATGTGGATCTGAAACACAATACGCAAGAACACACAAATACACCCATCGACTTTTTCATACAGGCATACACAATGGTTACCCGAAAACACACACACACACACACACACACACACACACTGTCACACTCGCAACACAGCACTCACACTGGGCCTCGGCAGAGCCATCAACACTTGGAACTGCCCTAACATACTCACAAACGTTTTCCTGACACACGCATACACAAGAAACACACACAAACACCCATGGAATTTTTCTTACAGGCGTACACAGGGGGTTCGGAAACACACACGGACACACACACACTATCACACTCACAACACAGCACTCACACTGGGTCTCCAACACAGCCGTCAACACTTGGAACTGCTTTAACATAATCACAAACATGGTCCTCACACACACATATACAAATAACACACACAAACACCCATCGACTTTTTCTTGCAGGCATACACAATGGTTTCCTGCAAACACACACACACACACACACACACACACACACAAAAGGCACACTCACGACAGAGCACTCACATTGGATCTCCAGCAGAGCCATGAACACTTGGAATTACCTTAACATATTCACAAACGTGGTCCCGAAACACACATGCAGAAGAAACACACAAAAACACCCTACGACTTTTTCTTACAGACATACACAATGGTATCCAGCAAAACACACACACACACACACAGACACTATCACACGCACAACACAGCACTCACACTGGGTCCCCGGCATAGCCATCAACAGTTGGAACTGCCCTAACATACTCACAAACGTGGTCCCGACACACACATACACAAGAAACACACACAAACTCCCATTGACTTTTACTTACAGTCATGCACAATGGTTTCCGCAAACACACACACACACACACTATCACACTCACACCACAGCATTCACACTGGCACTTGAATCTGCCCTAACATACAAACAAACGTGGTCCCGACACACACATACAGAAGAAACACACACAAACACCCATCAACATTTTGTTACAGGGAGACAGAGTGGGGTTTCCCCAAACACACACACACACACACACACACACACACTGTCACACTAACAGCACAGTACGCACACTGGACCTCGGCAGAGCCATCAACACTTGGAACTGCCCTAACATACTCACAAACGTTTCACCGACACACACATACACAAGAATCACACACAAACACCCATCGACTTTTTCTTACAGGCATACACAACGGTTTCCCGTGAACACACACACACACAGTCACACTTACAACACAGCACTCACAATGGGTATCCAGCAGAACCATCAACACTTGGAACTGCCTTAAAATATTGACAAATGTGGTCGCGACACACACATACACATGAAACTCACACAAACATCCATCGACTTATTCTTACAGGCATACACAATGTTTTCCCGCCAACACAAACACACACAGAAACACACACTGCCACACTCACAACACAGCATTCACACTGGCACTTGGAACTGCCACAACATACTCACATACGTGGTCCCGACACACACATACACAAGAAACACACACAAACACCCATCGACTTTTTCTTAGAAGCATACACTGTGGGGTTCCCCCAAACACACACACACACACAGACACACACACACTATCACACTCACAACACAGCACTCTCACTGGGTCTCCAGCAGAGCCATCAACACTTGGAACTGCCCTAACATATTCACAAATGTGGTCCCGACACACACATACAGAAAAAACACACACAAACACCCATCGAATTTTTCTTATAGGCATACAGACTGGTTTCCTGCAAACACACACACAGACACGCACACACACTGTCACACTCACAACACACACTCACACTGGATATCCAGCAAACTCATGAACACTTGGAACTGCCCTCACACACTCACAAATGTGGATCTGAAACACAATACGCAAGAACACACAAATACACCCATCGACTTTTTCATACAGGCATACACAATGGTTACCCGAAAACACACACACACACACACACTGTCACACTCGCAACACAGCACTCACACTGGTCCTCGGCAGAGCCATCAACACTTGGAACTGCCCTAACATACTCCCAAACGTTTTCCCGACACACACATACACAAGAAACGCACACAAACACCCATCGACTTTTTCTTACAGGCATACACAACGGTTTCCCTTGAACACACACACACACAGTCACACTTACAACACACCACTCACAATGGGTATCCAGCAGAACCATCAACACTTGGAACTGCCTTAAAATATTGACAAATGTGGTCGCGACACACACATACACATGAAACTCACACAAACATCCATCGACTTATTCTTACAGGCATACACAATGTTTTCCCGCCAACACAAACACACACAGAAACACACACTGCCACACTCACAACACAGCATTCACTCTGGCGCTTGGAACTGCCACAAAATACTCTCATACGTGGTCCCGACACACACATACACAAGAAACACACACAAACACCCATCGACTTTTTCTTAGAAGCATACACTGTGGGGTTCCCCCAAACACACACACACACACAGACACACACACACTGTCACACTCACAACACAGCACTCTCACTGGGTCTCCAGCAGAGCCATCAACACTTGGAACTGCCCTAACATATTCACAAATGTGGTCCCGACACACACATACAGAAGAAACACACACAAACACCCATCGAATTTTTCTTATAGGCATACAGACTGGTTTCCTGCAAACACACACACAGACACGCACACACACTGTCACACTCACAACACACACTCACACTGGATATCCAGCAAACTCATGAACACTTGGAACTGCCCTCACACACTCACAAATGTGGATCTGAAACACAATACGCAAGAACACACAAATACACCCATCGACTTTTTCATACAGGCATACACAATGGTTACCCGAAAACACACACACACACACACTGTCACACTCGCAACACAGCACTCACACTGGGCCTCGGCAGAGCCATCAACACTTGGAACTGCCCTAACATACTCCCAAACGTTTTCCCGACACACACATACACAAGAAACGCACACAAACACCCATCGACTTTTTCTTACAGGCATACACAACGGTTTCCCTTGAACACACACACACACAGTCACACTTACAACACACCACTCACAATGGGTATCCAGCAGAACCATCAACACTTGGAACTGCCTTAAAATATTGACAAATGTGGTCGCGACACACACATACACATGAAACTCACACAAACATCCATCGACTTATTCTTACAGGCATACACAATGTTTTCCCGCCAACACAAACACACACAGAAACACACACTGCCACACTCACAACACAGCATTCACTCTGGCGCTTGGAACTGCCACAAAATACTCTCATACGTGGTCCCGACACACACATACACAAGAAACACACACAAACACCCATCGACTTTTTCTTAGAAGCATACACTGTGGGGTTCCCCCAAACACACACACACACACAGACACACACACACTGTCACACTCACAACACAGCACTCTCACTGGGTCTCCAGCAGAGCCATCAACACTTGGAACTGCCCTAACATATTCACAAATGTGGTCCCGACACACACATACAGAAGAAACACACACAAACACCCATCGAATTTTTCTTATAGGCATACAGACTGGTTTCCTGCAAACACACACACAGACACGCACACACACTGTCACACTCACAACACACACTCACACTGGATATCCTGCAAACTCATGAACACTTGGAACTGCCCTCACACACTCACAAATGTGGATCTGAAACACAATACGCAAGAACACACAAATACACCCATCGACTTTTTCATACAGGCATACACAATGGTTACCCGAAAACACACACACACACACACACACACACACTGTCACACTCGCAACACAGCACTCACACTGGGCCTCGGCAGAGCCATCAACACTTGGAACTGCCCTAACATACTCACAAACGTTTTCCTGACACACGCATACACAAGAAACACACACAAACACCCATGGAATTTTTCTTACAGGCGTACACAGGGGGTTCGGAAACACACACGGACACACACACACTATCACACTCACAACACAGCACTCACACTGGGTCTCCAACACAGCCGTCAACACTTGGAACTGCTTTAACATAATCACAAACATGGTCCTCACACACACATATACAAATAACACACACAAACACCCATCGACTTTTTCTTGCAGGCATACACAATGGTTTCCTGCAAACACACACACACACACACACACACACACACACACAAAAGGCACACTCACGACAGAGCACTCACATTGGATCTCCAGCAGAGCCATGAACACTTGGAATTACCTTAACATATTCACAAACGTGGTCCCGAAACACACATGCAGAAGAAACACACAAAAACACCCTACGACTTTTTCTTACAGACATACACAATGGTATCCAGCAAAACACACACACACACACACAGACACTATCACACGCACAACACAGCACTCACACTGGGTCCCCGGCATAGCCATCAACAGTTGGAACTGCCCTAACATACTCACAAACGTGGTCCCGACACACACATACACAAGAAACACACACAAACTCCCATTGACTTTTACTTACAGTCATGCACAATGGTTTCCGCAAACACACACACACACACACTATCACACTCACAACACAGCATTCACACTGGCACTTGAATCTGCCCTAACATACAAACAAACGTGGTCCCGACACACACATACAGAAGAAACACACACAAACACCCATCAACATTTTGTTACAGGGAGACAGAGTGGGGTTTCCCCAAACACACACACACACACACACACACACACACACTGTCACACTAACAGCACAGTACGCACACTGGACCTCGGCAGAGCCATCAACACTTGGAACTGCCCTAACATACTCACAAACGTTTCACCGACACACACATACACAAGAATCACACACAAACACCCATCGACTTTTTCTTACAGGCATACACAACGGTTTCCCGTGAACACACACACACACAGTCACACTTACAACACAGCACTCACAATGGGTATCCAGCAGAACCATCAACACTTGGAACTGCCTTAAAATATTGACAAATGTGGTCGCGACACACACATACACATGAAACTCACACAAACATCCATCGACTTATTCTTACAGGCATACACAATGTTTTCCCGCCAACACAAACACACACAGAAACACACACTGCCACACTCACAACACAGCATTCACACTGGCACTTGGAACTGCCACAACATACTCACATACGTGGTCTCGACACACACATACACAAGAAACACACACAAACACCCATCGACTTTTTCTTAGAAGCATACACTGTGGGGTTCCCCCAAACACACACACACACACAGACACACACACACTATCACACTCACAACACAGCACTCTCACTGGGTCTCCAGCAGAGCCATCAACACTTGGAACTGCCCTAACATATTCACAAATGTGGTCCCGACACACACATACAGAAAAAACACACACAAACACCCATCGAATTTTTCTTATAGGCATACAGACTGGTTTCCTGCAAACACACACACAGACACGCACACACACTGTCACACTCACAACACACACTCACACTGGATATCCTGCAAACTCATGAAGACTTGGAACTGCCCTCACACACTCACAAATGTGGATCTGAAACACAATACGCAAGAACACACAAATACACCCATCGACTTTTTCATACAGGCATACACAATGGTTACCCGAAAACACACACACACACACACACACACTGTCACACTCGCAACACAGCACTCACACTGGTCCTCGGCAGAGCCATCAACACTTGGAACTGCCCTAACATACTCCCAAACGTTTTCCCGACACACACATACACAAGAAACGCACACAAACACCCATCGACTTTTTCTTACAGGCATACACAACGGTTTCCCTTGAACACACACACACACAGTCACACTTACAACACACCACTCACAATGGGTATCCAGCAGAACCATCAACACTTGGAACTGCCTTAAAATATTGACAAATGTGGTCGCGACACACACATACACATGAAACTCACACAAACATCCATCGACTTATTCTTACAGGCATACACAATGTTTTCCCGCCAACACAAACACACACAGAAACACACACTGCCACACTCACAACACAGCATTCACTCTGGCGCTTGGAACTGCCACAAAATACTCTCATATGTGGTCCCGACACACACATACACAAGAAACACACACAAACACCCATCGACTTTTTCTTAGAAGCATACACTGTGGGGTTCCCCCAAACACACACACACACACAGACACACACACACTGTCACACTCACAACACAGCACTCTCACTGGGTCTCCAGCAGAGCCATCAACACTTGGAACTGCCCTAACATATTCACAAATGTGGTCCCGACACACACATACAGAAGAAACACACACAAACACCCATCGAATTTTTCTTATAGGCATACAGACTGGTTTCCTGCAAACACACACACAGACACGCACACACACTGTCACACTCACAACACACACTCACACTGGATATCCAGCAAACTCATGAACACTTGGAACTGCCCTCACACACTCACAAATGTGGATCTGAAACACAATACGCAAGAACACACAAATACACCCATCGACTTTTTCATACAGGCATACACAATGGTAACCCGAAAACACACACACACACACACACACACACACACTGTCACACTCTCAACACAGCACTCACACTGGGCCTCGGCAGAGCCATCAACACTTGGAACTGCCCTAACATACTCACAAACGTTTTCCTGACACACGCATACACAAGAAACACACACAAACACCCATGGAATTTTTCTTACAGGCGTACACAGGGGGTTCGGAAACACACACGGACACACACACACTATCACACTCACAACACAGCACTCACACTGGGTCTCCAACACAGCCGTCAACACTTGGAACTGCTTTAACATAATCACAAACATGGTCCTGACACACACATATACAAATAACACACACAAACACCCATCGACTTTTTCTTGCAGGCATACACAATGGTTTCCTGCAAACACACACACACACACACACACACACACACACAAAAGGCACACTCACGACAGAGCACTCACATTGGATCTCCAGCAGAGCCATGAACACTTGGAATTACCTTAACATATTCACAAACGTGGTCCCGAAACACACATGCAGAAGAAACACACAAAAACACCCTACGACTTTTTCTTACAGACATACACAATGGTATCCAGCAAAACACACACACACACACACAGACACTATCACACGCACAACACAGCACTCACACTGGGTCCCCGGCATAGCCATCAACAGTTGGAACTGCCCTAACATACTCACAAACGTGGTCCCGACACACACATACACAAGAAACACACACAAACTCCCATTGACTTTTACTTACAGTCATGCACAATGGTTTCCGCAAACACACACACACACACACTATCACACTCACAACACAGCATTCACACTGGCACTTGAATCTGCCCTAACATACAAACAAACGTGGTCCCGACACACACATACAGAAGAAACACACACAAACACCCATCAACATTTTGTTACAGGGAGACAGAGTGGGGTTTCCCCAAACACACACACACACACACACACACACTGTCACACTAACAGCACAGTACGCACACTGGACCTCGGCAGAGCCATCAACACTTGGAACTGCCCTAACATACTCACAAACGTTTCACCGACACACACATACACAAGAATCACACACAAACACCCATCGACTTTTCCTTAGAGGCATACACAACGGTTTCCCGTGAACACACACACACACAGTCACACTTACAACACAGCACTCACAATGGGTATCCAGCAGAACCATCAACACTTGGAACTGCCTTAAAATATTGACAAATGTGGTCGCGACACACACATACACATGAAACTCACACAAACATCCATCGACTTATTCTTACAGGCATACACAATGTTTTCCCGCCAACACAAACACACACAGAAACACACACTGCCACACTCACAACACAGCATTCACACTGGCACTTGGAACTGCCACAACATACTCACATACGTGGTCTCGACACACACATACACAAGAAACACACACAAACACCCATCGACTTTTTCTTAGAAGCATACACTGTGGGGTTCCCCCAAACACACACACACACACACAGACACACACACACTATCACACTCACAACACAGCACTCTCACTGGGTCTCCAGCAGAGCCATCAACACTTGGAACTGCCCTAACATATTCACAAATGTGGTCCCGACACACACATACAGAAAAAACACACACAAACACCCATCGAATTTTTCTTATAGGCATACAGACTGGTTTCCTGCAAACACACACACAGACACGCACACACACTGTCACACTCACAACACACACTCACACTGGATATCCTGCAAACTCATGAAGACTTGGAACTGCCCTCACACACTCACAAATGTGGATCTGAAACACAATACGCAAGAACACACAAATACACCCATCGACTTTTTCATACAGGCATACACAATGGTAACCCGAAAACACACACACACACACACACACTGTCACACTCGCAACACAGCACTCACACTGGTCCTCGGCAGAGCCATCAACACTTGGAACTGCCCTAACATACTCCCAAACGTTTTCCCGACACACACATACACAAGAAACGCACACAAACACCCATCGACTTTTTCTTACAGGCATACACAACGGTTTCCCTTGAACACACACACACACAGTCACACTTACAACACACCACTCACAATGGGTATCCAGCAGAACCATCAACACTTGGAACTGCCTTAAAATATTGACAAATGTGGTCGCGACACACACATACACATGAAACTCACACAAACATCCATCGACTTATTCTTACAGGCATACACAATGTTTTCCCGCCAACACAAACACACACAGAAACACACACTGCCACACTCACAACACAGCATTCACTCTGGCGCTTGGAACCGCCACAAAATACTCTCATACGTGGTCCCGACACACACATACACAAGAAACACACACAAACACCCATCGACTTTTTCTTAGAAGCATACACTGTGGGGTTCCCCCAAACACACACACACACACAGACACACACACACTGTCACACTCACAACACAGCACTCTCACTGGGTCTCCAGCAGAGCCATCAACACTTGGAACTGCCCTAACATATTCACAAATGTGGTCCCGACACACACATACAGAAGAAACACACACAAACACCCATCGAATTTTTCTTATAGGCATACAGACTGGTTTCCTGCAAACACACACACAGACACGCACACACACTGTCACACTCACAACACACACTCACACTGGATATCCAGCAAACTCATGAACACTTGGAACTGCCCTCACACACTCACAAATGTGGATCTGAAACACAATACGCAAGAACACACAAATACACCCATCGACTTTTTCATACAGGCATACACAATGGTTACCCGAAAACACACACACACACACACTGTCACACTCGCAACACAGCACTCACACTGGGCCTCGGCAGAGCCATCAACACTTGGAACTGCCCTAACATACTCACAAACGTTTTCCTGACACACGCATACACAAGAAACACACACAAACACCCATGGAATTTTTCTTACAGGCGTACACAGGGGGTTCGGAAACACACACAGACACACACACACTATCACACTCACAACACAGCACTCACACTGGGTCTCCAACACAGCCGTCAACACTTGGAACTGCTTTAACATAATCACAAACATGGTCCTGACACACACATATTCAAATAACACACACAAACACCCATCGACTTTTTCTTGCAGGCATACACAATGGTTTCCTGCAAACACACACACACACACACACACACACAAAAGGCACACTCACGACAGAGCACTCACATTGGATCTCCAGCAGAGCCATGAACACTTGGAATTACCTTAACATATTCACAAACGTGGTCCCGAAACACACATGCAGAAGAAACACACAAAAACACCCTACGACTTTTTCTTACAGACATACACAATGGTATCCAGCAAAACACACACACACACACACAGACACTATCACACGCACAACACAGCACTCACACTGGGTCCCCGGCATAGCCATCAACAGTTGGAACTGCCCTAACATACTCACAAACGTGGTCCCGACACACACATACACAAGAAACACACACAAACTCCCATGGACTTTTACTTGCAGTCATGCACAATGGTTTCCGCAAACACACACACACACACACTATCACACTCACAACACAGCATTCACACTGGCACTTGAATCTGCCCTAACATACAAACAAACATGGTCCCGACACACACATACAGAAGAAACACACACAAACACCCATCAACATTTTGTTACAGGGAGACAGAGTGGGGTTTCCCCAAACACACACACACACACACACTGTCACACTAACAGCACAGTACGCACACTGGACCTCGGCAGAGCCATCAACACTTGGAAATGCCCTAACATACTCACAAACGTTTCACCGACACACACATACACAAGAATCACACACAAACACCCATCGACTTTTTCTTACAGGCATACACAACGGTTTCCCTTGAACACACACACACAGTCACACTTACAACACACCACTCACAATGGGTATCCAGCAGAACCATCAACACTTGGAACTGCCTTAAAATATTGACAAATGTGGTCGCGACACACACATACACATGAAACTCACACAAACATCCATCGACTTATTCTTACAGGCATACACAATGTTTTCCCGCCAACACAAACACACACAGAAACACACACTGCCACACTCACAACACAGCATTCACACTGGCGCTTGGAACTGCCACAACATACTCACATACGTGGTCTCGACACACACATACACAAGAAACACACACAAACACCCATCGACTTTTTCTTAGAAGCATACACTGTGGGGTTCCCCCAAACACACACACACACACAGACACACACACACTATCACACTCACAACACAGCACTCTCACTGGGTCTCCAGCAGAGCCATCAACACTTGGAACTGCCCTAACATATTCACAAATGTGGTCCCGACACACACATACAGAAAAAACACACACAAACACCCATCGAATTTTTCTTATAGGCATACAGACTGGTTTCCTGCAAACACACACACAGACACGCACACACACTGTCACACTCACAACACACACTCACACTGGATATCCTGCAAACTCATGAAGACTTGGAACTGCCCTCACACACTCACAAATGTGGATCTGAAACACAATACGCAAGAACACACAAATACACCCATCGACTTTTTCATACAGGCATACACAATGGTTACCCGAAAACACACACACACACACACACACACTGTCACACTCGCAACACAGCACTCACACTGGTCCTCGGCAGAGCCATCAACACTTGGAACTGCCCTAACATACTCCCAAACGTTTTCCCGACACACACATACACAAGAAACGCACACAAACACCCATCGACTTTTTCTTACAGGCATACACAACGGTTTCCCTTGAACACACACACACACAGTCACACTTACAACACAGCACTCACAATGGGTATCCAGCAGAACCATCAACACTTGGAACTGCCTTAAAATATTGACAAATGTGGTCGCGACACACACATACACATGAAACTCACACAAACATCCATCGACTTATTCTTACAGGCATACACAATGTTTTCCCGCCAACACAAACACACACAGAAACACACACTGCCACACTCACAACACAGCATTCACTCTGGCGCTTGGAACTGCCACAAAATACTCTCATACGTGGTCCCGACACACACATACACAAGAAACACACACAAACACCCATCGACTTTTTCTTAGAAGCATACACTCTGGGGTTCCCCCAAACACACACACACACACAGACACACACACACTGTCACACTCACAACACAGCACTCTCACTGGGTCTCCAGCAGAGCCATCAACACTTGGAACTGCCCTAACATATTCACAAATGTGGTCCCGACACACACATACAGAAGAAACACACACAAACACCCATCGAATTTTTCTTATAGGCATACAGACTGGTTTCCTGCAAACACACACACAGACACGCACACACACTGTCACACTCACAACACACACTCACACTGGATATCCAGCAAACTCATGAACACTTGGAACTGCCCTCACACACTCACAAATGTGGATCTGAAACACAATACGCAAGAACACACAAATACACCCATCGACTTTTTCATACAGGCATACACAATGGTAACCCGAAAACACACACACACACACACACACACACACTGTCACACTCGCAACACAGCACTCACACTGGGCCTCGGCAGAGCCATCAACACTTGGAACTGCCCTAACATACTCACAAACGTTTTCCTGACACACGCATACACAAGAAACACACACAAACACCCATGGAATTTGTCTTACAGGCGTACACAGGGGGTTCGGAAACACACACAGACACACACACACTATCACACTCACAACACAGCACTCACACTGGGTCTCCAACACAGCCGTCAACACTTGGAACTGCTTTAACATAATCACAAACATGGTCCTGACACACACATATACAAATAACACACACAAACACCCATCGACTTTTTCTTGCAGGCATACACAATGGTTTCCTGCAAACACACACACACACACACACACACACAAAAGGCACACTCACGACAGAGCACTCACATTGGATCTCCAGCAGAGCCATGAACACTTGGAATTACCTTAACATATTCACAAACGTGGTCCCGAAACACACATGCAGAAGAAACACACAAAAACACCCTACGACTTTTTCTTACAGACATACACAATGGTATCCAGCAAAACACACACACACACACACAGACACTATCACACGCACAACACAGCACTCACACTGGGTCCCCGGCATAGCCATCAACAGTTGGAACTGCCCTAACATACTCACAAACGTGGTCCCGACACACACATACACAAGAAACACACACAAACTCCCATTGACTTTTACTTACAGTCATGCACAATGGTTTCCGCAAACACACACACACACACACTATCACACTCACAACACAGCATTCACACTGGCACTTGAATCTGCCCTAACATACAAACAAACGTGGTCCCGACACACACATACAGAAGAAACACACACAAACACCCATCAACATTTTGTTACAGGGAGACAGAGTGGGGTTTCCCCAAACACACACACACACACACACACACACTGTCACACTAACAGCACAGTACGCACACTGGACCTCGGCAGAGCCATCAACACTTGGAACTGCCCTAACATACTCACAAACGTTTCACCGACACACACATACACAAGAATCACACACAAACACCCATCGACTTTTCCTTAGAGGCATACACAACGGTTTCCCGTGAACACACACACACACAGTCACACTTACAACACAGCACTCACAATGGGTATCCAGCAGAACCATCAACACTTGGAACTGCCTTAAAATATTGACAAATGTGGTCGCGACACACACATACACATGAAACTCACACAAACATCCATCGACTTATTCTTACAGGCATACACAATGTTTTCCCGCCAACACAAACACACACAGAAACACACACTGCCACACTCACAACACAGCATTCACACTGGCACTTGGAACTGCCACAACATACTCACATACGTGGTCTCGACACACACATACACAAGAAACACACACAAACACCCATCGACTTTTTCTTAGAAGCATACACTGTGGGGTTCCCCCAAACACACACACACACACACACAGACACACACACACTATCACACTCACAACACAGCACTCTCACTGGGTCTCCAGCAGAGCCATCAACACTTGGAACTGCCCTAACATATTCACAAATGTGGTCCCGACACACACATACAGAAAAAACACACACAAACACCCATCGAATTTTTCTTATAGGCATACAGACTGGTTTCCTGCAAACACACACACAGACACGCACACACACTGTCACACTCACAACACACACTCACACTGGATATCCTGCAAACTCATGAAGACTTGGAACTGCCCTCACACACTCACAAATGTGGATCTGAAACACAATACGCAAGAACACACAAATACACCCATCGACTTTTTCATACAGGCATACACAATGGTTACCCGAAAACACACACACACACACACACACTGTCACACTCGCAACACAGCACTCACACTGGTCCTCGGCAGAGCCATCAACACTTGGAACTGCCCTAACATACTCCCAAACGTTTTCCCGACACACACATACACAAGAAACGCACACAAACACCCATCGACTTTTTCTTACAGGCATACACAACGGTTTCCCTTGAACACACACACACACAGTCACACTTACAACACACCACTCACAATGGGTATCCAGCAGAACCATCAACACTTGGAACTGCCTTAAAATATTGACAAATGTGGTCGCGACACACACATACACATGAAACTCACACAAACATCCATCGACTTATTCTTACAGGCATACACAATGTTTTCCCGCCAACACAAACACACACAGAAACACACACTGCCACACTCACAACACAGCATTCACTCTGGCGCTTGGAACCGCCACAAAATACTCTCATACGTGGTCCCGACACACACATACACAAGAAACACACACAAACACCCATCGACTTTTTCTTAGAAGCATACACTGTGGGGTTCCCCCAAACACACACACACACACAGACACACACACACTGTCACACTCACAACACAGCACTCTCACTGGGTCTCCAGCAGAGCCATCAACACTTGGAACTGCCCTAACATATTCACAAATGTGGTCCCGACACACACATACAGAAGAAACACACACAAACACCCATCGAATTTTTCTTATAGGCATACAGACTGGTTTCCTGCAAACACACACACAGACACGCACACACACTGTCACACTCACAACACACACTCACACTGGATATCCAGCAAACTCATGAACACTTGGAACTGCCCTCACACACTCACAAATGTGGATCTGAAACACAATACGCAAGAACACACAAATACACCCATCGACTTTTTCATACAGGCATACACAATGGTAACCCGAAAACACACACACACACACACACACACTGTCACACTCGCAACACAGCACTCACACTGGGCCTCGGCAGAGCCATCAACACTTGGAACTGCCCTAACATACTCACAAACGTTTTCCTGACACACGCATACACAAGAAACACACACAAACACCCATGGAATTTTTCTTACAGGCGTACACAGGGGGTTCGGAAACACACACGGACACACACACACTATCACACTCACAACACAGCACTCACACTGGGTCTCCAACACAGCCGTCAACACTTGGAACTGCTTTAACATAATCACAAACATGGTCCTGACACACACATATACAAATAACACACACAAACACCCATCGACTTTTTCTTGCAGGCATACACAATGGTTTCCTGCAAACACACACACACACACACACACACAAAAGGCACACTCACGACAGAGCACTCACATTGGATCTCCAGCAGAGCCATGAACACTTGGAATTACCTTAACATATTCACAAACGTGGTCCCGAAACACACATGCAGAAGAAACACACAAAAACACCCTACGACTTTTTCTTACAGACATACACAATGGTATCCAGCAAAACACACACACACACACACAGACACTATCACACGCACAACACAGCACTCACACTGGGTCCCCGGCATAGCCATCAACAGTTGGAACTGCCCTAACATACTCACAAACGTGGTCCCGACACACACATACACAAGAAACACACACAAACTCCCATTGACTTTTACTTACAGTCATGCACAATGGTTTCCGCAAACACACACACACACACACTATCACACTCACAACACAGCATTCACACTGGCACTTGAATCTGCCCTAACATACAAACAAACGTGGTCCCGACACACACATACAGAAGAAACACACACAAACACCCATCAACATTTTGTTACAGGGAGACAGAGTGGGGTTTCCCCAAACACACACACACACACACACACACTGTCACACTAACAGCACAGTACGCACACTGGACCTCGGCAGAGCCATCAACACTTGGAACTGCCCTAACATACTCACAAACGTTTCACCGACACACACATACACAAGAATCACACACAAACACCCATCGACTTTTTCTTACAGGCATACACAACGGTTTCCCGTGAACACACACACACACAGTCACACTTACAACACAGCACTCACAATGGGTATCCAGCAGAACCATCAACACTTGGAACTGCCTTAAAATATTGACAAATGTGGTCACGACACACACATACACATGAAACTCACACAAACATCCATCGACTTATTCTTACAGGCATACACAATGTTTTCCCGCCAACACAAACACACACAGAAACACACACTGCCACACTCACAACACAGCATTCACACTGGCACTTGGAACTGCCACAACATACTCACATACGTGGTCCCGACACACACATACACAAGAAACACACACAAACACCCATCGACTTTTTCTTAGAAGCATACACTGTGGGGTTCCCCCAAACACACACACACACACAGACACACACACACTATCACACTCACAACACAGCACTCTCACTGGGTCTCCAGCAGAGCCATCAACACTTGGAACTGCCCTAACATATTCACAAATGTGGTCCCGACACACACATACAGAAAAAACACACACAAACACCCATCGAATTTTTCTTATAGGCATACAGACTGGTTTCCTGCAAACACACACACAGACACGCACACACACTGTCACACTCACAACACACACTCACACTGGATATCCAGCAAACTCATGAACACTTGGAACTGCCCTCACACACTCACAAATGTGGATCTGAAACACAATACGCAAGAACACACAAATACACCCATCGACTTTTTCATACAGGCATACACAATGGTTACCCGAAAACACACACACACACACACACTGTCACACTCGCAACACAGCACTCACACTGGGCCTCGGCAGAGCCATCAACACTTGGAACTGCCCTAACATACTCCCAAACGTTTTCCCGACACACACATACACAAGAAACGCACACAAACACCCATCGACTTTTTCTTACAGGCATACACAACGGTTTCCCTTGAACACACACACACACAGTCACACTTACAACACACCACTCACAATGGGTATCCAGCAGAACCATCAACACTTGGAACTGCCTTAAAATATTGACAAATGTGGTCGCGACACACACATACACATGAAACTCACACAAACATCCATCGACTTATTCTTACAGGCATACACAATGTTTTCCCGCCAACACAAACACACACAGAAACACACACTGCCACACTCACAACACAGCATTCACTCTGGCGCTTGGAACTGCCACAAAATACTCTCATACGTGGTCCCGACACACACATACACAAGAAACACACACAAACACCCATCGACTTTTTCTTAGAAGCATACACTGTGGGGTTCCCCCAAACACACACACACACAGACACACACACACTGTCACACTCACAACACAGCACTCTCACTGGGTCTCCAGCAGAGCCATCAACACTTGGAACTGCCCTAACATATTCACAAATGTGGTCCCGACACACACATACAGAAGAAACACACACAAACACCCATCGAATTTTTCTTATAGGCATACAGACTGGTTTCCTGCAAACACACACACAGACACGCACACACACTGTCACACTCACAACACACACTCACACTGGATATCCAGCAAACTCATGAACACGTGGAACTGCCCTCACACACTCACAAATGTGGATCTGAAACACAATACGCAAGAACACACAAATACACCCATCGACTTTTTCATACAGGCATACACAATGGTTACCCGAAAACACACACACACACACACTGTCACACTCGCAACACAGCACTCACACTGGGCCTCGGCAGAGCCATCAACACTTGGAACTGCCCTAACATACTCACAAACGTTTTCCTGACACACGCATACACAAGAAACACACACAAACACCCATGGAATTTTTCTTACAGGCGTACACAGGGGGTTCGGAAACACACACAGACACACACACACTATCACACTCACAACACAGCACTCACACTGGGTCTCCAACACAGCCGTCAACACTTGGAACTGCTTTAACATAATCACAAACATGGTCCTGACACACACATATACAAATAACACACACAAACACCCATCGACTTTTTCTTGCAGGCATACACAATGGTTTCCTGCAAACACACACACACACACACACACACACACAAAAGGCACACTCACGACAGAGCACTCACATTGGATCTCCAGCAGAGCCATGAACACTTGGAATTACCTTAACATATTCACAAACGTGGTCCCGAAACACACATGCAGAAGAAACACACAAAAACACCCTACGACTTTTTCTTACAGACATACACAATGGTATCCAGCAAAACACACACACACACACACACAGACACTATCACACGCACAACACAGCACTCACACTGGGTCCCCGGCATAGCCATCAACAGTTGGAACTGCCCTAACATACTCACAAACGTGGTCCCGACACACACATACACAAGAAACACACACAAACTCCCATTGACTTTTACTTACAGTCATGCACAATGGTTTCCGCAAACACACACACACACACACTATCACACTCACAACACAGCATTCACACTGGCACTTGAATCTGCCCTAACATACAAACAAACGTGGTCCCGACACACACATACAGAAGAAACACACACAAACACCCATCAACATTTTGTTACAGGGAGACAGAGTGGGGTTTCCCCAAACACACACACACACACACACACACACTGTCACACTAACAGCACAGTACGCACACTGGACCTCGGCAGAGCCATCAACACTTGGAACTGCCCTAACATACTCACAAACGTTTCACCGACACACACATACACAAGAATCACACACAAACACCCATCGACTTTTTCTTACAGGCATACACAACGGTTTCCCGTGAACACACACACACACAGTCACACTTACAACACAGCACTCACAATGGGTATCCAGCAGAACCATCAACACTTGGAACTGCCTTAAAATATTGACAAATGTGGTCGCGACACACACATACACATGAAACTCACACAAACATCCATCGACTTATTCTTACAGGCATACACAATGTTTTCCCGCCAACACAAACACACACAGAAACACACACTGCCACACTCACAACACAGCATTCACACTGGCACTTGGAACTGCCACAACATACTCACATACGTGGTCTCGACACACACATACACAAGAAACACACACAAACACCCATCGACTTTTTCTTAGAAGCATACACTGTGGGGTTCCCCCAAACACACACACACACACACAGACACACACACACTATCACACTCACAACACAGCACTCTCACTGGGTCTCCAGCAGAGCCATCAACACTTGGAACTGCCCTAACATATTCACAAATGTGGTCCCGACACACACATACAGAAAAAACACACACAAACACCCATCGAATTTTTCTTATAGGCATACAGACTGGTTTCCTGCAAACACACACACAGACACGCACACACACTGTCACACTCACAACACACACTCACACTGGATATCCTGCAAACTCATGAAGACTTGGAACTGCCCTCACACACTCACAAATGTGGATCTGAAACACAATACGCAAGAACACACAAATACACCCATCGACTTTTTCATACAGGCATACACAATGGTTACCCGAAAACACACACACACACACACACACACTGTCACACTCGCAACACAGCACTCACACTGGTCCTCGGCAGAGCCATCAACACTTGGAACTGCCCTAACATACTCCCAAACGTTTTCCCGACACACACATACACAAGAAACGCACACAAACACCCATCGACTTTTTCTTACAGGCATACACAACGGTTTCCCTTGAACACACACACACACAGTCACACTTACAACACACCACTCACAATGGGTATCCAGCAGAACCATCAACACTTGGAACTGCCTTAAAATATTGACAAATGTGGTCGCGACACACACATACACATGAAACTCACACAAACATCCATCGACTTATTCTTACAGGCATACACAATGTTTTCCCGCCAACACAAACACACACAGAAACACACACTGCCACACTCACAACACAGCATTCACTCTGGCGCTTGGAACTGCCACAAAATACTCTCATACGTGGTCCCGACACACACATACACAAGAAACACACACAAACACCCATCGACTTTTTCTTAGAAGCATACACTGTGGGGTTCCCCCAAACACACACACACACACAGACACACACACACTGTCACACTCACAACACAGCACTCTCACTGGGTCTCCAGCAGAGCCATCAACACTTGGAACTGCCCTAACATATTCACAAATGTGGTCCCGACACACACATACAGAAGAAACACACACAAACACCCATCGAATTTTTCTTATAGGCATACAGACTGGTTTCCTGCAAACACACACACAGACACGCACACACACTGTCACACTCACAACACACACTCACACTGGATATCCAGCAAACTCATGAACACGTGGAACTGCCCTCACACACTCACAAATGTGGATCTGAAACACAATACGCAAGAACACACAAATACACCCATCGACTTTTTCATACAGGCATACACAATGGTTACCCGAAAACACACACACACACACACTGTCACACTCGCAACACAGCACTCACACTGGGCCTCGGCAGAGCCATCAACACTTGGAACTGCCCTAACATACTCACAAACGTTTTCCTGACACACGCATACACAAGAAACACACACAAACACCCATGGAATTTTTCTTACAGGCGTACACAGGGGGTTCGGAAACACACACAGACACACACACACTATCACACTCACAACACAGCACTCACACTGGGTCTCCAACACAGCCGTCAACACTTGGAACTGCTTTAACATAATCACAAACATGGTCCTGACACACACATATACAAATAACACACACAAACACCCATCGACTTTTTCTTGCAGGCATACACAATGGTTTCCTGCAAACACACACACACACACACACACACACAAAAGGCACACTCACGACAGAGCACTCACATTGGATCTCCAGCAGAGCCATGAACACTTGGAATTACCTTAACATATTCACAAACGTGGTCCCGAAACACACATGCAGAAGAAACACACAAAAACACCCTACGACTTTTTCTTACAGACATACACAATGGTATCCAGCAAAACACACACACACACACACAGACACTATCACACGCACAACACAGCACTCACACTGGGTCCCCGGCATAGCCATCAACAGTTGGAACTGCCCTAACATACTCACAAACGTGGTCCCGACACACACATACACAAGAAACACACACAAACTCCCATTGACTTTTACTTACAGTCATGCACAATGGTTTCCGCAAACACACACACACACACACACTATCACACTCACAACACAGCATTCACACTGGCACTTGAATCTGCCCTAACATACAAACAAACGTGGTCCCGACACACACATACAGAAGAAACACACACAAACACCCATCAACATTTTGTTACAGGGAGACAGAGTGGGGTTTCCCCAAACACACACACACACACACTGTCACACTAACAGCACAGTACGCACACTGGACCTCGGCAGAGCCATCAACACTTGGAACTGCCCTAACATACTCACAAACGTTTCACCGACACACACATACACAAGAATCACACACAAACACCCATCGACTTTTTCTTACAGGCATACACAACGGTTTCCCGTGAACACACACACACACAGTCACACTTACAACACAGCACTCACAATGGGTATCCAGCAGAACCATCAACACTTGGAACTGCCTTAAAATATTGACAAATGTGGTCGCGACACACACATACACATGAAACTCACACAAACATCCATCGACTTATTCTTACAGGCATACACAATGTTTTCCCGCCAACACAAACACACACAGAAACACACACTGCCACACTCACAACACAGCATTCACACTGGCACTTGGAACTGCCACAACATACTCACATACGTGGTCTCGACACACACATACACAAGAAACACACACAAACACCCATCGACTTTTTCTTAGAAGCATACACTGTGGGGTTCCCCCAAACACACACACACACACACAGACACACACACACTATCACACTCACAACACAGCACTCTCACTGGGTCTCCAGCAGAGCCATCAACACTTGGAACTGCCCTAACATATTCACAAATGTGGTCCCGACACACACATACAGAAAAAACACACACAAACACCCATCGAATTTTTCTTATAGGCATACAGACTGGTTTCCTGCAAACACACACACAGACACGCACACACACTGTCACACTCACAACACACACTCACACTGGATATCCTGCAAACTCATGAAGACTTGGAACTGCCCTCACACACTCACAAATGTGGATCTGAAACACAATACGCAAGAACACACAAATACACCCATCGACTTTTTCATACAGGCATACACAATGGTTACCCGAAAACACACACACACACACACACACACTGTCACACTCGCAACACAGCACTCACACTGGTCCTCGGCAGAGCCATCAACACTTGGAACTGCCCTAACATACTCCCAAACGTTTTCCCGACACACACATACACAAGAAACGCACACAAACACCCATCGACTTTTTCTTACAGGCATACACAACGGTTTCCCTTGAACACACACACACACAGTCACACTTACAACACACCACTCACAATGGGTATCCAGCAGAACCATCAACACTTGGAACTGCCTTAAAATATTGACAAATGTGGTCGCGACACACACATACACATGAAACTCACACAAACATCCATCGACTTATTCTTACAGGCATACACAATGTTTTCCCGCCAACACAAACACACACAGAAACACACACTGCCACACTCACAACACAGCATTCACTCTGGCGCTTGGAACTGCCACAAAATACTCTCATACGTGGTCCCGACACACACATACACAAGAAACACACACAAACACCCATCGACTTTTTCTTAGAAGCATACACTGTGGGGTTCCCCCAAACACACACACACACACAGACACACACACACTGTCACACTCACAACACAGCACTCTCACTGGGTCTCCAGCAGAGCCATCAACACTTGGAACTGCCCTAACATATTCACAAATGTGGTCCCGACACACACATACAGAAGAAACACACACAAACACCCATCGAATTTTTCTTATAGGCATACAGACTGGTTTCCTGCAAACACACACACAGACACGCACACACACTGTCACACTCACAACACACACTCACACTGGATATCCAGCAAACTCATGAACACTTGGAACTGCCCTCACACACTCACAAATGTGGATCTGAAACACAATACGCAAGAACACACAAATACACCCATCGACTTTTTCATACAGGCATACACAATGGTAACCCGAAAACACACACACACACACACACACACACTGTCACACTCGCAACACAGCACTCACACTGGGCCTCGGCAGAGCCATCAACACTTGGAACTGCCCTAACATACTCACAAACGTTTTCCTGACACACGCATACACAAGAAACACACACAAACACCCATGGAATTTTTCTTACAGGCGTACACAGGGGGTTCGGAAACACACACAGACACACACACACTATCACACTCACAACACAGCACTCACACTGGGTCTCCAACACAGCCGTCAACACTTGGAACTGCTTTAACATAATCACAAACATGGTCCTGACACACACATATACAAATAACACACACAAACACCCACCGACTTTTTCTTGCAGGCATACACAATGGTTTCCTGCAAACACACACACACACACACACACACAAAAGGCACACTCACGACAGAGCACTCACATTGGATCTCCAGCAGAGCCATGAACACTTGGAATTACCTTAACATATTCACAAACGTGGTCCCGAAACACACATGCAGAAGAAACACACAAAAACACCCTACGACTTTTTCTTACAGACATACACAATGGTATCCAGCAAAACACACACACACACACAGACACTATCACACGCACAACACAGCACTCACACTGGGTCCCCGGCATAGCCATCAACAGTTGGAACTGCCCTAACATACTCACAAACGTGGTCCCGACACACACATACACAAGAAACACACACAAACTCCCATTGACTTTTACTTACAGTCATGCACAATGGTTTCCGCAAACACACACACACACACACTATCACACTCACAACACAGCATTCACACTGGCACTTGAATCTGCCCTAACATACAAACAAACGTGGTCCCGACACACACATACAGAAGAAACACACACAAACACCCATCAACATTTTGTTACAGGGAGACAGAGTGGGGTTTCCCCAAACACACACACACACACACACACACTGTCACACTAACAGCACAGTACGCACACTGGACCTCGGCAGAGCCATCAACACTTGGAACTGCCCTAACATACTCACAAACGTTTCACCGACACACACATACACAAGAATCACACACAAACACCCATCGACTTTTTCTTACAGGCATACACAACGGTTTCCCGTGAACACACACACACACAGTCACACTTACAACACAGCACTCACAATGGGTATCCAGCAGAACCATCAACACTTGGAACTGCCTTAAAATATTGACAAATGTGGTCGCGACACACACATACACATGAAACTCACACAAACATCCATCGACTTATTCTTACAGGCATACACAATGTTTTCCCGCCAACACAAACACACACAGAAACACACACTGCCACACTCACAACACAGCATTCACACTGGCGCTTGGAACTGCCACAACATACTCACATACGTGGTCTCGACACACACATACACAAGAAACACACACAAACACCCATCGACTTTTTCTTAGAAGCATACACTGTGGGGTTCCCCCAAACACACACACACACACACACAGACACACACACACTATCACACTCACAACACAGCACTCTCACTGGGTCTCCAGCAGAGTCATCAACACTTGGAACTGCCCTAACATATTCACAAATGTGGTCCCGACACACACATACAGAAAAAACACACACAAACACCCATCGAATTTTTCTTATAGGCATACAGACTGGTTTCCTGCAAACACACACACAGACACGCACACACACTGTCACACTCACAACACACACTCACACTGGATATCCTGCAAACTCATGAAGACTTGGAACTGCCCTCACACACTCACAAATGTGGATCTGAAACACAATACGCAAGAACACACAAATACACCCATCGACTTTTTCATACAGGCATACACAATGGTTACCCAAAAACACACACACACACACACACACACACACACTGTCACACTCGCAACACAGCACTCACACTGGTCCTCGGCAGAGCCATCAACACTTGGAACTGCCCTAACATACTCCCAAACGTTTTCCCGACACACACATACACAAGAAACGCACACAAACACCCATCGACTTTTTCTTACAGGCATACACAACGGTTTCCCTTGAACACACACACACACAGTCACACTTACAACACACCACTCACAATGGGTATCCAGCAGAACCATCAACACTTGGAACTGCCTTAAAATATTGACAAATGTGGTCGCGACACACACATACACATGAAACTCACACAAACATCCATCGACTTATTCTTACAGGCATACACAATGTTTTCCCGCCAACACAAACACACACAGAAACACACACTGCCACACTCACAACACAGCATTCACTCTGGCGCTTGGAACTGCCACAAAATACTCTCATACGTGGTCCCGACACACACATACACAAGAAACACACACAAACACCCATCGACTTTTTCTTAGAAGCATACACTCTGGGGTTCCCCCAAACACACACACACACACAGACACACACACACTGTCACACTCACAACACAGCACTCTCACTGGGTCTCCAGCAGAGCCATCAACACTTGGAACTGCCCTAACATATTCACAAATGTGGTCCCGACACACACATACAGAAGAAACACACACAAACACCCATCGAATTTTTCTTATAGGCATACAGACTGGTTTCCTGCAAACACACACACAGACACGCACACACACTGTCACACTCACAACACACACTCACACTGGATATCCAGCAAACTCATGAACACTTGGAACTGCCCTCACACACTCACAAATGTGGATCTGAAACACAATACGCAAGAACACACAAATACACCCATCAACTTTTTCATACAGGCATACACAATGGTAACCCGAAAACACACACACACACACACACACACACACACACTGTCACACTCGCAACACAGCACTCACACTGGGCCTCGGCAGAGCCATCAACACTTGGAACTGCCCTAACATACTCACAAACGTTTTCCTGACACACGCATACACAAGAAACACACACAAACACCCATGGAATTTTTCTTACAGGCGTACACAGGGGGTTCGGAAACACACACAGACACACACACACTATCACACTCACAACACAGCACTCACACTGGGTCTCCAACACAGCCGTCACCACTTGGAACTGCTTTAACATAATCACAAACATGGTCCTGACACACACATATACAAATAACACACACAAACACCCATCGACTTTTTCTTGCAGGCATACACAATGGTTTCCTGCAAACACACACACACACACACACACACACACAAAAGGCACACTCACGACAGAGCACTCACATTGGATCTCCAGCAGAGCCATGAACACTTGGAATTACCTTAACATATTCACAAACGTGGTCCCGAAACACACATGCAGAAGAAACACACAAAAACACCCTACGACTTTTTCTTACAGACATACACAATGGTATCCAGCAAAACACACACACACACACACAGACACTATCACACGCACAACACAGCACTCACACTGGGTCCCCGGCATAGCCATCAACAGTTGGAACTGCCCTAACATACTCACAAACGTGGTCCCGACACACACATACACAAGAAACACACACAAACTCCCATTGACTTTTACTTACAGTCATGCACAATGGTTTCCGCAAACACACACACTATCACACTCACAACACAGCATTCACACTGGCACTTGAATCTGCCCTAACATACAAACAAACGTGGTCCCGACACACACATACAGAAGAAACACACACAAACACCCATCAACATTTTGTTACAGGGAGACAGAGTGGGGTTTCCCCAAACACACACACACACACACACACACTGTCACACTAACAGCACAGTACGCACACTGGACCTCGGCAGAGCCATCAACACTTGGAACTGCCCTAACATACTCACAAACGTTTCACCGACACACACATACACAAGAATCACACACAAACACCCATCGACTTTTTCTTACAGGCATACACAACGGTTTCCCGTGAACACACACACACACAGTCACACTTACAACACAGCACTCACAATGGGTATCCAGCAGAACCATCAACACTTGGAACTGCCTTAAAATATTGACAAATGTGGTCGCGACACACACATACACATGAAACTCACACAAACATCCATCGACTTATTCTTACAGGCATACACAATGTTTTCCCGCCAACACAAACACACACAGAAACACACACTGCCACACTCACAACACAGCATTCACACTGGCACTTGGAACTGCCACAACATACTCACATACGTGGTCTCGACACACACATACACAAGAAACACACACAAACACCCATCGACTTTTTCTTAGAAGCATACACTGTGGGGTTCCCCCAAACACACACACACACACAGACACACACACACTATCACACTCACAACACAGCACTCTCACTGGGTCTCCAGCAGAGCCATCAACACTTGGAACTGCCCTAACATATTCACAAATGTGGTCCCGACACACACATACAGAAAAAACACACACAAACACCCATCGAATTTTTCTTATAGGCATACAGACTGGTTTCCTGCAAACACACACACAGACACGCACACACACTGTCACACTCACAACACACACTCACACTGGATATCCTGCAAACTCATGAAGACTTGGAACTGCCCTCACACACTCACAAATGTGGATCTGAAACACAATACGCAAGAACACACAAATACACCCATCGACTTTTTCATACAGGCATACACAATGGTTACCCGAAAACACACACACACACACACACACACTGTCACACTCGCAACACAGCACTCACACTGGTCCTCGGCAGAGCCATCAACACTTGGAACTGCCCTAACATACTCCCAAACGTTTTCCCGACACACACATACACAAGAAACGCACACAAACACCCATCGACTTTTTCTTACAGGCATACACAACGGTTTCCCTTGAACACACACACACACAGTCACACTTACAACACACCACTCACAATGGGTATCCAGCAGAACCATCAACACTTGGAACTGCCTTAAAATATTGACAAATGTGGTCGCGACACACACATACACATGAAACTCACACAAACATCCATCGACTTATTCTTACAGGCATACACAATGTTTTCCCGCCAACACAAACACACAGAGAAACACACACTGCCACACTCACAACACAGCATTCACTCTGGCGCTTGGAACTGCCACAAAATACTCTCATACGTGGTCCCGACACACACATGCACAAGAAACACACACAAACACCCATCGACTTTTTCTTAGAAGCATACACTGTGGGGTTCCCCCAAACACACACACACACACAGACACACACACACTGTCACACTCACAACACAGCACTCTCACTGGGTCTCCAGCAGAGCCATCAACACTTGGAACTGCCCTAACATATTCACAAATGTGGTCCCGACACACACATACAGAAGAAACACACACAAACACCCATCGAATTTTTCTTATAGGCATAGAGACTGGTTTCCTGCAAACACACACACAGACACGCACACACACTGTCACACTCACAACACACACTCACACTGGATATCCAGCAAACTCATGAACACTTGGAACTGCCCTCACACACTCACAAATGTGGATCTGAAACACAATACGCAAGAACACACAAATACACCCATCGACTTTTTCATACAGGCATACACAATGGTAACCCGAAAACACACACACACACACACACACACACTGTCACACTCGCAACACAGCACTCACACTGGGCCTCGGCAGAGCCATCAACACTTGGAACTGCCCTAACATACTCACAAACGTTTTCCTGACACACGCATACACAAGAAACACACACAAACACCCATGGAATTTTTCTTACAGGCGTACACAGGGGGTTCGGAAACACACACAGACACACACACACTATCACACTCACAACACAGCACTCACACTGGGTCTCCAACACAGCCGTCAACACTTGGAACTGCTTTAACATAATCACAAACATGGTCCTCACACACACATATACAAATAACACACACAAACACCGATCGACTTTTTCTTGCAGGCATACACAATGGTTTCCTGCAAACACACACACACACACAAAAGGCACACTCACGACAGAGCACTCACATTGGATCTCCAGCAGAGCCATGAACACTTGGAATTACCTTAACATATTCACAAACGTGGTCCCGAAACACACATGCAGAAGAAACACACAAAAACACCCTACGACTTTTTCTTACAGACATACACAATGGTATACAGCAAAACACACACACACACACACAGACACTATCACACGCACAACACAGCACTCACACTGGGTCCCCGGCATAGCCATCAACAGTTGGAACTGCCCTAACATACTCACAAACGTGGTCCCGACACACACATACACAAGAAACACACACAAACTCCCATTGACTTTTACTTACAGTCATGCACAATGGTTTCCGCAAACACACACACACACACACTATCACACTCACAACACAGCATTCACACTGGCACTTGAATCTGCCCTATCATACAAACAAACGTGGTCCCGACACACACATACAGAAGAAACACACACAAACACCCATCAACATTTTGTTACAGGGAGACAGAGTGGGGTTGTCCCAAACACACACACACACACACACACACTGTCACACTAACAGCACAGTACGCACACTGGACCTCGGCAGAGCCATCAACACTTGGAACTGCCCTAACATACTCACAAACGTTTCACCGACACACACATACACAAGAATCACACACAAACACCCATCGACTTTTTCTTACAGGCATACACAACGGTTTCCCTTGAACACACACACACACAGTCACACTTACAACACAGCACTCACAATGGGTATCCAGCAGAAACATCAACACTTGGAACTGCCTTAAAATATTGACAAATGTGGTCGCGACACACACATACACATGAAACTCACACAAACATCCATCGACTTATTCTTACAGGCATACACAATGTTTTCCCGCCAACACAAACACACACAGAAACACACACTGCCACACTCACAACACAGCATTCACACTGGCACTTGGAACTGCCACAACATACTCACATACGTGGTCTCGACACACACATACACAAGAAACACACACAAACACCCATCGACTTTTTCTTAGAAGCATACACTGTGGGGTTCCCCCAAACACACACACACACACAGACACACACACACTATCACACTCACAACACAGCACTCTCACTGGGTCTCCAGCAGAGCCATCAACACTTGGAACTGCCCTAACATATTCACAAATGTGGTCCCGACACACACATACAGAAAAAACACACACAAACACCCATCGAATTTTTCTTATAGGCATACAGACTGGTTTCCTGCAAACACACACACAGACACGCACACACACTGTCACACTCACAACACACACTCACACTGGATATCCTGCAAACTCATGAAGACTTCGAACTGCCCTCACACACTCACAAATGTGGATCTGAAACACAATACGCAAGAACACACAAATACACCCATCGACTTTTTCATACAGGCATACACAATGGTTACCCGAAAATACACACACACACACACACACTGTCACACTCGCAACACAGCACTCACACTGGTCCTCGGCAGAGCCATCAACACTTGGAACTGCCCTAACATACTCCCAAACGTTTTCCCGACACACACATACACAAGAAACGCACACAAACACCCATCGACTTTTTCTTACAGGCATACACAACGGTTTCCCTTGAACACACACACACACAGTCACACTTACAACACACCACTCACAATGGGTATCCAGCAGAACCATCAACACTTGGAACTGCCTTAAAATATTGACAAATGTGGTCGCGACACACACATACACATGAAACTCACACAAACATCCATCGACTTATTCTTACAGGCATACACAATGTTTTCCCGCCAACACAAACACACACAGAAACACACACTGCCACACTCACAACACAGCATTCACACTGGCGCTTGGAACTGCCACAACATACTCACATACGTGGTCTCGACACACACATACACAAGAAACACACACAAACACCCATCGACTTTTTCTTAGAAGCATACACTGTGGGGTTCCCCCAAACACACACACACACACAGACACACACACACTATCACACTCACAACACAGCACTCTCACTGGGTCTCCAGCAGAGCCATCAACACTTGGAACTGCCCTAACATATTCACAAATGTGGTCCCGACACACACATACAGAAAAAACACACACAAACACCCATCGAATTTTTCTTATAGGCATACAGACTGGTTTCCTGCAAACACACACACAGACACGCACACACACTGTCACACTCACAACACACACTCACACTGGATATCCTGCAAACTCATGAAGACTTGGAACTGCCCTCACACACTCACAAATGTGGATCTGAAACACAATACGCAAGAACACACAAATACACCCATCGACTTTTTCATACAGGCATACACAATGGTTACCCGAAAACACACACACACACACACACACTGTCACACTCGCAACACAGCACTCACACTGGTCCTCGGCAGAGCCATCAACACTTGGAACTGCCCTAACATACTCCCAAACGTTTTCCCGACACACACATACACAAGAAACGCACACAAACACCCATCGACTTTTTCTTACAGGCATACACAACGGTTTCCCTTGAACACACACACACACAGTCACACTTACAACACACCACTCACAATGGGTATCCAGCAGAACCATCAACACTTGGAACTGCCTTAAAATATTGACAAATGTGGTCGCGACACACACATACACATGAAACTCACACAAACATCCATCGACTTATTCTTACAGGCATACACAATGTTTTCCCGCCAACACAAACACACACAGAAACACACACTGCCACACTCACAACACAGCATTCACTCTGGCGCTTGGAACTGCCACAAAATACTCTCATACGTGGTCCCGACACACACATACACAAGAAACACACACAAACACCCATCGACTTTTTCTTAGAAGCATACACTCTGGGGTTCCCCCAAACACACACACACACACAGACACACACACACTGTCACACTCACAACACAGCACTCTCACTGGGTCTCCAGCAGAGCCATCAACACTTGGAACTGCCCTAACATATTCACAAATGTGGTCCCGACACACACATACAGAAGAAACACACACAAACACCCATCGAATTTTTCTTATAGGCATACAGACTGGTTTCCTGCAAACACACACACAGACACGCACACACACTGTCACACTCACAACACACACTCACACTGGATATCCAGCAAACTCATGAACACTTGGAACTGCCCTCACACACTCACAAATGTGGATCTGAAACACAATACGCAAGAACACACAAATACACCCATCGACTTTTTCATACAGGCATACACAATGGTAACCCGAAAACACACACACACACACACACACTGTCACACTCGCAACACAGCACTCACACTGGGCCTCGGCAGCGCCATCAACACTTGGAACTGCCCTAACATACTCACAAACGTTTTCCTGACACACGCATACACAAGAAACACACACAAACACCCATGGAATTTTTCTTACAGGCGTACACAGGGGGTTCGGAAACACACACAGACACACACACACTATCACACTCACAACACAGCACTCACACTGGGTCTCCAACACAGCCGTCACCACTTGGAACTGCTTTAACATAATCACAAACATGGTCCTGACACACACATATACAAATAACACACACAAACACCCATCGACTTTTTCTTGCAGGCATACACAATGGTTTCCTGCAAACACACACACACACACACACACACACACAAAAGGCACACTCACGACAGAGCACTCACATTGGATCTCCAGCAGAGCCATGAACACTTGGAATTACCTTAACATATTCACAAACGTGGTCCCGAAACACACATGCAGAAGAAACACACAAAAACACCCTACGACTTTTTCTTACAGACATACACAATGGTATCCAGCAAAACACACACACACACACACAGACACTATCACACGCACAACACAGCACTCACACTGGGTCCCCGGCATAGCCATCAACAGTTGGAACTGCCCTAACATACTCACAAACGTGGTCCCGACACACACATACACAAGAAACACACACAAACTCCCATTGACTTTTACTTACAGTCATGCACAATGGTTTCCGCAAACACACACACACACACACTATCACACTCACAACACAGCATTCACACTGGCACTTGAATCTGCCCTAGCATACAAACAAACGTGGTCCCGACACACACATACAGAAGAAACACACACAAACACCCATCAACATTTTGTTACAGGGAGACAGAGTGGGGTTTCCCCAAACACACACACACACACACACACACTGTCACACTAACAGCACAGTACGCACACTGGACCTCGGCAGAGCCATCAACACTTGGAACTGCCCTAACATACTCACAAACGTTTCACCGACACACACATACACAAGAATCACACACAAACACCCATCGACTTTTTCTTACAGGCATACACAACGGTTTCCCGTGAACACACACACACAGTCACACTTACAACACAGCACTCACAATGGGTATCCAGCAGAACCATCAACACTTGGAACTGCCTTAAAATATTGACAAATGTGGTCGCGACACACACATACACATGAAACTCACACAAACATCCATCGACTTATTCTTACAGGCATACACAATGTTTTCCCGCCAACACAAACACACACAGAAACACACACTGCCACACTCACAACACAGCATTCACACTGGCACTTGGAACTGCCACAACATACTCACATACGTGGTCTCGACACACACATACACAAGAAACACACACAAACACCCATCGACTTTTTCTTAGAAGCATACACTGTGGGGTTCCCCCAAACACACACACACACACACAGACACACACACACTATCACACTCACAACACAGCACTCTCACTGGGTCTCCAGCAGAGCCATCAACACTTGGAACTGCCCTAACATATTCACAAATGTGGTCCCGACACACACATACAGAAAAAACACACACAAACACCCATCGAATTTTTCTTATAGGCATACAGACTGGTTTCCTGCAAACACACACACAGACACGCACACACACTGTCACACTCACAACACACACTCACACTGGATATCCTGCAAACTCATGAAGACTTGGAACTGCCCTCACACACTCACAAATGTGGATCTGAAACACAATACGCAAGAACACACAAATACACCCATCGACTTTTTCATACAGGCATACACAATGGTTACCCGAAAACACACACACACACACACACACACTGTCACACTCGCAACACAGCACTCACACTGGTCCTCGGCAGAGCCATCAACACTTGGAACTGCCCTAACATACTCCCAAACGTTTTCCCGACACACACATACACAAGAAACGCACACAAACACCCATCGACTTTTTCTTACAGGCATACACAACGGTTTCCCTTGAACACACACACACACAGTCACACTTACAACACACCACTCACAATGGGTATCCAGCAGAACCATCAACACTTGGAACTGCCTTAAAATATTGACAAATGTGGTCGCGACACACACATACACATGAAACTCACACAAACATCCATCGACTTATTCTTACAGGCATACACAATGTTTTCCCGCCAACACAAACACACACAGAAACACACACTGCCACACTCACAACACAGCATTCACTCTGGCGCTTGGAACTGCCACAAAATACTCTCATACGTGGTCCCGACACACACATACACAAGAAACACACACAAACACCCATCGACTTTTTCTTAGAAGCATACACTGTGGGGTTCCCCCAAACACACACACACACACAGACACACACACACTGTCACACTCACAACACAGCACTCTCACTGGGTCTCCAGCAGAGCCATCAACACTTGGAACTGCCCTAACATATTCACAAATGTGGTCCCGACACACACATACAGAAGAAACACACACAAACACCCATCGAATTTTTCTTATAGGCATACAGACTGGTTTCCTGCAAACACACACACAGACACGCACACACACTGTCACACTCACAACACACACTCACACTGGATATCCAGCAAACTCATGAACACTTGGAACTGCCCTCACACACTCACAAATGTGGATCTGAAACACAATACGCAAGAACACACAAATACACCCATCGACTTTTTCATACAGGCATACACAATGGTAACCCGAAAACACACACACACACACACACACACTGTCACACTCGCAACACAGCACTCACACTGGGCCTCGGCAGCGCCATCAACACTTGGAACTGCCCTAACATACTCACAAACGTTTTCCTGACACACGCATACACAAGAAACACACACAAACACCCATGGAATTTTTCTTACAGGCGTACACAGGGGGTTCGGAAACACACACAGACACACACACACTATCACACTCACAACACAGCACTCACACTGGGTCTCCAACACAGCCGTCACCACTTGGAACTGCTTTAACATAATCACAAACATGGTCCTGACACACACATATACAAATAACACACACAAACACCCATCGACTTTTTCTTGCAGGCATACACAATGGTTTCCTGCAAACACACACACACACACACACAAAAGGCACACTCACGACAGAGCACTCACATTGGATCTCCAGCAGAGCCATGAACACTTGGAATTACCTTAACATATTCACAAACGTGGTCCCGAAACACACATGCAGAAGAAACACACAAAAACACCCTACGACTTTTTCTTACAGACATACACAATGGTATCCAGCAAAACACACACACACACACACAGACACTATCACACGCACAACACAGCACTCACACTGGGTCCCCGGCATAGCCATCAACAGTTGGAACTGCCCTAACATACTCACAAACGTGGTCCCGACACACACATACACAAGAAACACACACAAACTCCCATTGACTTTTACTTACAGTCATGCACAATGGTTTCCGCAAACACACACACACACACACTATCACACTCACAACACAGCATTCACACTGGCACTTGAATCTGCCCTAGCATACAAACAAACGTGGTCCCGACACACACATACAGAAGAAACACACACAAACACCCATCAACATTTTGTTACAGGGAGACAGAGTGGGGTTTCCCCAAACACACACACACACACACACACACTGTCACACTAACAGCACAGTACGCACACTGGACCTCGGCAGAGCCATCAACACTTGGAACTGCCCTAACATACTCACAAACGTTTCACCGACACACACATACACAAGAATCACACACAAACACCCATCGACTTTTTCTTACAGGCATACACAACGGTTTCCCGTGAACACACACACACAGTCACACTTACAACACAGCACTCACAATGGGTATCCAGCAGAACCATCAACACTTGGAACTGCCTTAAAATATTGACAAATGTGGTCGCGACACACACATACACATGAAACTCACACAAACATCCATCGACTTATTCTTACAGGCATACACAATGTTTTCCCGCCAACACAAACACACACAGAAACACACACTGCCACACTCACAACACAGCATTCACTCTGGCGCTTGGAACTGCCACAAAATACTCTCATACGTGGTCCCGACACACACATACACAAGAAACACACACAAACACCCATCGACTTTTTCTTAGAAGCATACACTGTGGGGTTCCCCCAAACACACACACACACACAGACACACACACACTGTCACACTCACAACACAGCACTCTCACTGGGTCTCCAGCAGAGCCATCAACACTTGGAACTGCCCTAACATATTCACAAATGTGGTCCCGACACACACATACAGAAGAAACACACACAAACACCCATCGAATTTTTCTTATAGGCATACAGACTGGTTTCCTGCAAACACACACACAGACACGCACACACACTGTCACACTCACAACACACACTCACACTGGATATCCAGCAAACTCATGAACACTTGGAACTGCCCTCACACACTCACAAATGTGGATCTGAAACACAATACGCAAGAACACACAAATACACCCATCGACTTTTTCATACAGGCATACACAATGGTAACCCGAAAACACACACACACACACACACACACTGTCACACTCGCAACACAGCACTCACACTGGGCCTCGGCAGCGCCATCAACACTTGGAACTGCCCTAACATACTCACAAACGTTTTCCTGACACACGCATACACAAGAAACACACACAAACACCCATGGAATTTTTCTTACAGGCGTACACGGGGGTTCGGAAACACACACAGACACACACACACTATCACACTCACAACACAGCACTCACACTGGGTCTCCAACACAGCCGTCACCACTTGGAACTGCTTTAACATAATCACAAACATGGTCCTGACACACACATATACAAATAACACACACAAACACCCATCGACTTTTTCTTGCAGGCATACACAATGGTTTCCTGCAAACACACACACACACACACACAAAAGGCACACTCACGACAGAGCACTCACATTGGATCTCCAGCAGAGCCATGAACACTTGGAATTACCTTAACATATTCACAAACGTGGTCCCGAAACACACATGCAGAAGAAACACACAAAAACACCCTACGACTTTTTCTTACAGACATACACAATGGTATCCAGCAAAACACACACACACACACACAGACACTATCACACGCACAACACAGCACTCACACTGGGTCCCCGGCATAGCCATCAACAGTTGGAACTGCCCTAACATACTCACAAACGTGGTCCCGACACACACATACACAAGAAACACACACAAACTCCCATTGACTTTTACTTACAGTCATGCACAATGGTTTCCGCAAACACACACACACACACACTATCACACTCACAACACAGCATTCACACTGGCACTTGAATCTGCCCTAGCATACAAACAAACGTGGTCCCGACACACACATACAGAAGAAACACACACAAACACCCATCAACATTTTGTTACAGGGAGACAGAGTGGGGTTTCCCCAAACACACACACACACACACACACTGTCACACTAACAGCACAGTACGCACACTGGACCTCGGCAGAGCCATCAACACTTGGAACTGCCCTAACATACTCACAAACGTTTCACCGACACACACATACACAAGAATCACACACAAACACCCATCGACTTTTTCTTACAGGCATACACAACGGTTTCCCGTGAACACACACACACAGTCACACTTACAACACAGCACTCACAATGGGTATCCAGCAGAACCATCAACACTTGGAACTGCCTTAAAATATTGACAAATGTGGTCGCGACACACACATACACATGAAACTCACACAAACATCCATCGACTTATTCTTACAGGCATACACAATGTTTTCCCGCCAACACAAACACACACAGAAACACACACTGCCACACTCACAACACAGCATTCACACTGGCGCTTGGAACTGCCACAACATACTCACATACGTGGTCTCGACACACACATACACAAGAAACACACACAAACACCCATCGACTTTTTCTTAGAAGCATACACTGTGGGGTTCCCCCAAACACACACACACACACAGACACACACACACTATCACACTCACAACACAGCACTCTCACTGGGTCTCCAGCAGAGCCATCAACACTTGGAACTGCCCTAACATATTCACAAATGTGGTCCCGACACACACATACAGAAAAAACACACACAAACACCCATCGAATTTTTCTTATAGGCATACAGACTGGTTTCCTGCAAACACACACACAGACACGCACACACACTGTCACACTCACAACACACACTCACACTGGATATCCAGCAAACTCATGAAGACTTGGAACTGCCCTCACACACTCACAAATGTGGATCTGAAACACAATACGCAAGAACACACAAATACACCCATCGACTTTTTCATACAGGCATACACAATGGTTACCCGAAAACACACACACACACACACACACACTGTCACACTCGCAACACAGCACTCACACTGGTCCTCGGCAGAGCCATCAACACTTGGAACTGCCCTAACATACTCCCAAACGTTTTCCCGACACACACATACACAAGAAACGCACACAAACACCCATCGACTTTTTCTTACAGGCATACACAACGGTTTCCCTTGAACACACACACACACAGTCACACTTACAACACACCACTCACAATGGGTATCCAGCAGAACCATCAACACTTGGAACTGCCTTAAAATATTGACAAATGTGGTCGCGACACACACATACACATGAAACTCACACAAACATCCATCGACTTATTCTTACAGGCATACACAATGTTTTCCCGCCAACACAAACACACACAGAAACACACACTGCCACACTCACAACACAGCATTCACTCTGGCGCTTGGAACTGCCACAAAATACTCTCATACGTGGTCCCGACACACACATACACAAGAAACACACACAAACACCCATCGACTTTTTCTTAGAAGCATACACTGTGGGGTTCCCCCAAACACACACACACACACAGACACACACACACTGTCACACTCACAACACAGCACTCTCACTGGGTCTCCAGCAGAGCCATCAACACTTGGAACTGCCCTAACATATTCACAAATGTGGTCCCGACACACACATACAGAAGAAACACACACAAACACCCATCGAATTTTTCTTATAGGCATACAGACTGGTTTCCTGCAAACACACACACAGACACGCACACACACTGTCACACTCACAACACACACTCACACTGGATATCCTGCAAACTCATGAAGACTTGGAACTGCCCTCACACACTCACAAATGTGGATCTGAAACACAATACGCAAGAACACACAAATACACCCATCGACTTTTTCATACAGGCATACACAATGGTTACCCGAAAACACACACACACACACACACACACACTGTCACACTCGCAACACAGCACTCACACTGGGCCTCGGCAGAGCCATCAACACTTGGAACTGCCCTAACATACTCACAAACGTTTTCCTGACACACGCATACACAAGAAACACACACAAACACCCATGGAATTTTTCTTACAGGCGTACACAGGGGGTTCGGAAACACACACAGACACACACACACTATCACACTCACAACACAGCACTCACACTGGGTCTCCAACACAGCCGTCAACACTTGGAACTGCTTTAACATAATCACAAACATGGTCCTGACACACACATATACAAATAACACACACAAACACCCATCGACTTTTTCTTGCAGGCATACACAATGGTTTCCTGCAAACACACACACACACACACACACACACAAAAGGCACACTCACGACAGAGCACTCACATTGGATCTCCAGCAGAGCCATGAACACTTGGAATTACCTTAACATATTCACAAACGTGGTCCCGAAACACACATGCAGAAGAAACACACAAAAACACCCTACGACTTTTTCTTACAGACATACACAATGGTATCCAGCAAAACACACACACACACACACAGACACTATCACACGCACAACACAGCACTCACACTGGGTCCCCGGCATAGCCATCAACAGTTGGAACTGCCCTAACATACTCACAAACGTGGTCCCGACACACACGTACACAAGAAACACACACAAACTCCCATTGACTTTTACTTACAGTCATGCACAATGGTTTCCGCAAACACACACACACACACACTATCACACTCACAACACAGCATTCACACTGGCACTTGAATCTGCCCTAACATACAAACAAACGTGGTCCCGACACACACATACAGAAGAAACACACACAAACACCCATCAACATTTTGTTACAGGGAGACAGAGTGGGGTTTCCCCAAACACACACACACACACACACACACACTGTCACACTAACAGCACAGTACGCACACTGGACCTCGGCAGAGCCATCAACACTTGGAACTGCCCTAACATACTCACAAACGTTTCACCGACACACACATACACAAGAATCACACACAAACACCCATCGACTTTTTCTTACAGGCATACACAACGGTTTCCCGTGAACACACACACACACAGTCACACTTACAACACAGCACTCACAATGGGTATCCAGCAGAACCATCAACACTTGGAACTGCCTTAAAATATTGACAAATGTGGTCGCGACACACACATACACATGAAACTCACACAAACATCCATCGACTTATTCTTACAGGCATACACAATGTTTTCCCGCCAACACAAACACACACAGAAACACACACTGCCACACTCACAACACAGCATTCACACTGGCGCTTGGAACTGCCACAACATACTCACATACGTGGTCCCGACACACACATACACAAGAAACACACACAAACACCCATCGACTTTTTCTTAGAAGCATACACTGTGGGGTTCCCCCAAACACACACACACACAGACACACACACACTGTCACACTCACAACACAGCACTCTCACTGGGTCTCCAGCAGAGCCATCAACACTTGGAACTGCCCTAACATATTCACAAATGTGGTCCCGACACACACATACAGAAAAAACACACACAAACACCCATCGAATTTTTCTTATAGGCATACAGACTGGTTTCCTGCAAACACACACACAGACACCCACACACACTGTCACACTCACAACACACACTCACACTGGATATCCAGCAAACTCATGAAGACTTGGAACTGCCCTCACACACTCACAAATGTGGATCTGAAACACAATACGCAAGAACACACAAATACACCCATCGACTTTTTCATACAGGCATACACAATGGTTACCCGAAAACACACACACACACACACACACACTGTCACACTCGCAACACAGCACTCACACTGGGCCTCGGCAGAGCCATCAACACTTGGAACTGCCCTAACATACTCCCAAACGTTTTCCCGACACACACATACACAAGAAACGCACACAAACACCCATCGACTTTTTCTTACAGGCATACACAACGGTTTCCCTTGAACACACACACACACAGTCACACTTACAACACACCACTCACAATGGGTATCCAGCAGAACCATCAACACTTGGAACTGCCTTAAAATATTGACAAATGTGGTCGCGACACACACATACACATGAAACTCACACAAACATCCATCGACTTATTCTTACAGGCATACACAATGTTTTCCCGCCAACACAAACACACACAGAAACACACACTGCCACACTCACAACACAGCATTCACTCTGGCGCTTGGAACTGCCACAAAATACTCTCATACGTGGTCCCGACACACACATACACAAGAAACACACACAAACACCCATCGACTTTTTCTTAGAAGCATACACTCTGGGGTTCCCCCAAACACACACACACACACAGACACACACACACTGTCACACTCACAACACAGCACTCTCACTGGGTCTCCAGCAGAGCCATCAACACTTGGAACTGCCCTAACATATTCACAAATGTGGTCCCGACACACACATACAGAAGAAACACACACAAACACCCATCGAATTTTTCTTATAGGCATACAGACTGGTTTCCTGCAAACACACACACAGACACGCACACACACTGTCACACTCACAACACACACTCACACTGGATATCCTGCAAACTCATGAACACTTGGAACTGCCCTCACACACTCACAAATGTGGATCTGAAACACAATACGCAAGAACACACAAATACACCCTTCGACTTTTTCATACAGGCATACACAATGGTTACCCGAAAACACACACACACACACACACACACACTGTCACACTCGCAACACAGCACTCACACTGGGCCTCGGCAGAGCCATCAACACTTGGAACTGCCCTAACATACTCACAAACGTTTTCCTGACACACGCATACACAAGAAACACACACAAACACCCATGGAATTTTTCTTACAGGCGTACACAGGGGGTTCGGAAACACACACAGACACACACACACTATCACACTCACAACACAGCACTCACACTGGGTCTCCAACACAGCCGTCAACACTTGGAACTGCTTTAACATAATCACAAACATGGTCCTGACACACACATATACAAATAACACACACAAACACCCATCGACTTTTTCTTGCAGGCATACACAATGGTTTCCTGCAAACACACACACACACACACACACACACACAAAAGGCACACTCACGACAGAGCACTCACATTGGATCTCCAGCAGAGCCATGAACACTTGGAATTACCTTAACATATTCACAAACGTGGTCCCGAAACACACATGCAGAAGAAACACACAAAAACACCCTACGACTTTTTCTTACAGACATACACAATGGTATCCAGCAAAACACACACACACACACACAGACACTATCACACGCACAACACAGCACTCACACTGGGTCCCCGGCATAGCCATCAACAGTTGGAACTGCCCTAACATACTCACAAACGTGGTCCCGACACACACGTACACAAGAAACACACACAAACTCCCATTGACTTTTACTTACAGTCATGCACAATGGTTTCCGCAAACACACACACACACACACTATCACACTCACAACACAGCATTCACACTGGCACTTGAATCTGCCCTAACATACAAACAAACGTGGTCCCGACACACACATACAGAAGAAACACACACAAACACCCATCAACATTTTGTTACAGGGAGACAGAGTGGGGTTTCCCCAAACACACACACACACACACACACACACTGTCACACTAACAGCACAGTACGCACACTGGACCTCGGCAGAGCCATCAACACTTGGAACTGCCCTAACATACTCACAAACGTTTCACCGACACACACATACACAAGAATCACACACAAACACCCATCGACTTTTTCTTACAGGCATACACAACGGTTTCCCGTGAACACACACACACACAGTCACACTTACAACACAGCACTCACAATGGGTATCCAGCAGAACCATCAACACTTGGAACTGCCTTAAAATATTGACAAATGTGGTCGCGACACACACATACACATGAAACTCACACAAACATCCATCGACTTATTCTTACAGGCATACACAATGTTTTCCCGCCAACACAAACACACACAGAAACACACACTGCCACACTCACAACACAGCATTCACACTGGCGCTTGGAACTGCCACAACATACTCACATACGTGGTCCCGACACACACATACACAAGAAACACACACAAACACCCATCGACTTTTTCTTAGAAGCATACACTGTGGGGTTCCCCCAAACACACACACACACACAGACACACACACACTGTCACACTCACAACACAGCACTCTCACTGGGTCTCCAGCAGAGCCATCAACACTTGGAACTGCCCTAACATATTCACAAATGTGGTCCCGACACACACATACAGAAAAAACACACACAAACACCCATCGAATTTTTCTTATAGGCATACAGACTGGTTTCCTGCAAACACACACACAGACACCCACACACACTGTCACACTCACAACACACACTCACACTGGATATCCAGCAAACTCATGAAGACTTGGAACTGCCCTCACACACTCACAAATGTGGATCTGAAACACAATACGCAAGAACACACAAATACACCCATCGACTTTTTCATACAGGCATACACAATGGTTACCCGAAAACACACACACACACACACACACACTGTCACACTCGCAACACAGCACTCACACTGGGCCTCGGCAGAGCCATCAACACTTGGAACTGCCCTAACATACTCCCAAACGTTTTCCCGACACACACATACACAAGAAACGCACACAAACACCCATCGACTTTTTCTTACAGGCATACACAACGGTTTCCCTTGAACACACACACACACAGTCACACTTACAACACACCACTCACAATGGGTATCCAGCAGAACCATCAACACTTGGAACTGCCTTAAAATATTGACAAATGTGGTCGCGACACACACATACACATGAAACTCACACAAACATCCATCGACTTATTCTTACAGGCATACACAATGTTTTCCCGCCAACACAAACACACACAGAAACACACACTGCCACACTCACAACACAGCATTCACTCTGGCGCTTGGAACTGCCACAAAATACTCTCATACGTGGTCCCGACACACACATACACAAGAAACACACACAAACACCCATCGACTTTTTCTTAGAAGCATACACTCTGGGGTTCCCCCAAACACACACACACACACAGACACACACACACTGTCACACTCACAACACAGCACTCTCACTGGGTCTCCAGCAGAGCCATCAACACTTGGAACTGCCCTAACATATTCACAAATGTGGTCCCGACACACACATACAGAAGAAACACACACAAACACCCATCGAATTTTTCTTATAGGCATACAGACTGGTTTCCTGCAAACACACACACAGACACGCACACACACACTGTCACACTCACAACACACACTCACACTGGATATCCAGCAAACTCATGAACACTTGGAACTGCCCTCACACACTCACAAATGTGGATCTGAAACACAATACGCAAGAACACACAAATACACCCATCGACTTTTTCATACAGGCATACACAATGGTAACCCGAAAACACACACACACACACACACACACACACTGTCACACTCGCAACACAGCACTCACACTGGGCCTCGGCAGAGCCATCAACACTTGGAACTGCCCTAACATACTCACAAACGTTTTCCTGACCCACGCATACACAAGAAACACACACAAACACCCATGGAATTTTTCTTACAGGCGTACACAGGGGGTTCGGAAACACACACGGACACACACACACTATCACACTCACAACACAGCACTCACACTGGGTCTCCAACACAGCCGTCAACACTTGGAACTGCTTTAACATAATCACAAACATGGTCCTGACACACACATATACAAATAACACACACAAACACCCATCGACTTTTTCTTGCAGGCATACACAATGGTTTCCTGCAAACACACACACACACACACACACACACACAAAAGGCACACTCACGACAGAGCACTCACATTGGATCTCCAGCAGAGCCATGAACACTTGGAATTACCTTAACATATTCACAAACGTGGTCCCGAAACACACATGCAGAAGAAACACACAAAAACACCCTACGACTTTTTCTTACAGACATACACAATGGTATCCAGCAAAACACACACACACACACACAGACACTATCACACGCACAACACAGCACTCACACTGGGTCCCCGGCATAGCCATCAACAGTTGGAACTGCCCTAACATACTCACAAACGTGGTCCCGACACACACATACACAAGAAAAACACACAAACTCCCATTGACTTTTACTTACAGTCATGCACAATGGTTTCCGCAAACACACACACACACACACACTATCACACTCACAACACAGCATTCACACTGGCACTTGAATCTGCCCTAACATACAAACAAACGTGGTCCCGACACACACATACAGAAGAAACACACACAAACACCCATCAACATTTTGTTACAGGGAGACAGAGTGGGGTTTCCCCAAACACACACACACACACACACACACACACAGTCACACTAACAGCACAGTACGCACACTGGACCTCGGCAGAGCCATCAACACTTGGAACTGCCCTAACATACTCACTAACGTTTCACCGACACACACATACACAAGAATCACATACAAACACCCATCGACTTTTTCTTACAGGCATACACAACGGTTTCCCGTGAACACACACACACACAGTCACACTTACAACACAGCACTCACAATGGGTATCCAGCAGAACCATCAACACTTGGAACTGCCTTAAAATATTGACAAATGTGGTCGCGACACACACATACACATGAAACTCACACAAACATCCATCGACTTATTCTTACAGGCATACACAATGTTTTCCCGCCAACACAAACACACACAGAAACACACACTGCCACACTCACAACACAGCATTCACACTGGCACTTGGAACTGCCACAACATACTCACATACGTGGTCTCGACACACACATACACAAGAAACACACACAAACACCCATCGACTTTTTCTTAGAAGCATACACTGTGGGGTTCCCCCAAACACACACACACACACAGACACACACACACTATCACACTCACAACACAGCACTCTCACTGGGTCTCCAGCAGAGCCATCAACACTTGGAACTGCCCTAACATATTCACAAATGTGGTCCCGACACACACATACAGAAAAAACACACACAAACACCCATCGAATTTTTCTTATAGGCATACAGACTGGTTTCCTGCAAACACACACACAGACACGCACACACACTGTCACACTCACAACACACACTCACACTGGATATCCTGCAAACTCATGAAGACTTGGAACTGCCCTCACACACTCACAAATGTGGATCTGAAACACAATACGCAAGAACACACAAATACACCCATCGACTTTTTCATACAGGCATACACAATGGTTACCCGAAAACACACACACACACACACACACTGTCACACTCGCAACACAGCACTCACACTGGTCCTCGGCAGAGCCATCAACACTTGGAACTGCCCTAACATACTCCCAAACGTTTTCCCGACACACACATACACAAGAAATGCACACAAACACCCATCGACTTTTTCTTACAGGCATACACAACGGTTTCCCTTGAACACACACACACACAGTCACACTTACAACACACCACTCACAATGGGTATCCAGCAGAACCATCAACACTTGGAACTGCCTTAAAATATTGACAAATGTGGTCGCGACATACACATACACATGAAACTCACACAAACATCCATCGACTTATTCTTACAGGCATACACAATGTTTTCCCGCCAACACAAACACACACAGAAACACACACTGCCACACTCACAACACAGCATTCACTCTGGCGCTTGGAACTGCCACAAAATACTCTCATACGTGGTCCCGACACACACATACACAAGAAACACACACAAACACCCATCGACTTTTTCTTAGAAGCATACACTGTGGGGTTCCCCCAAACACACACACACACACAGACACACACACACTGTCACACTCACAACACAGCACTCTCACTGGGTCTCCAGCAGAGCCATCAACACTTGGAACTGCCCTAACATATTCACAAATGTGGTCCCGACACACACATACAGAAGAAACACACACAAACACCCATCGAATTTTTCTTATAGGCATACAGACTGGTTTCCTGCAAACACACACACAGACACGCACACACACTGTCACACTCACAACACACACTCACACTGGATATCCAGCAAACTCATGAACACTTGGAACTGCCCTCACACCCTCACAAATGTGGATCTGAAACACAATACGCAAGAACACACAAATACACCCATCGACTTTTTCATACAGGCATACACAATGGTAACCCGAAAACACACACACACACACACACACACACACACTGTCACACTCGCAACACAGCACTCACACTGGGCCTCGGCAGAGCCATCAACACTTGGAACTGCCCTAACATACTCACAAACGTTTTCCTGACACACGCATACACAAGAAACACACACAAACACCCATGGAATTTTTCTTACAGGCGTACACAGGGGGTTCGGTAACACACACAGACACACACACACTATCACACTCACAACACAGCACTCACACTGGGTCTCCAACACAGCCGTCAACACTTGGAACTGCTTTAACATAATCACAAACATGGTCCTGACACACACATATACAAATAACACACACAAACACCCATCGACTTTTTCTTGCAGGCATACACAATGGTTTCCTGCAAACACACACACACACACACACACACACAAAAGGCACACTCACGACAGAGCACTCACATTGGATCTCCAGCAGAGCCATGAACACTTGGAATTACCTTAACATATTCACAAACGTGGTCCCGAAACACACATGCAGAAGAAACACACAAAAACACCCTACGACTTTTTCTTACAGACATACACAATGGTATCCAGCAAAACACACACACACACACACAGACACTATCACACGCACAACACAGCACTCACACTGGGTCCCCGGCATAGCCATCAACAGTTGGAACTGCCCTAACATACTCACAAACGTGGTCCCGACACACACATACACAAGAAACACACACAAACTCCCATTGACTTTTACTTACAGTCATGCACAATGGTTTCCGCAAACACACACACACACACACACTATCACACTCACAACACAGCATTCACACTGGCACTTGAATCTGCCCTAACATACAAACAAACGTGGTCCCGACACACACATACAGAAGAAACACACACAAACACCCATCAACATTTTGTTACAGGGAGACAGAGTGGGGTTTCCCCAAACACACACACACACACACACACACTGTCACACTAACAGCACAGTACGCACACTGGACCTCGGCAGAGCCATCAACACTTGGAACTGCCCTAACATACTCACAAACGTTTCACCGACACACACATACACAAGAATCACACACAAACACCCATCGACTTTTTCTTACAGGCATACACAACGGTTTCCCGTGAACACACACACACACAGTCACACTTACAACACAGCACTCACAATGGGTATCCAGCAGAACCATCAACACTTGGAACTGCCTTAAAATATTGACAAATGTGGTCGCGACACACACATACACATGAAACTCACACAAACATCCATCGACTTATTCTTACAGGCATACACAATGTTTTCCCGCCAACACAAACACACACAGAAACACACACTGCCACACTCACAACACAGCATTCACACTGGCACTTGGAACTGCCACAACATACTCACATACGTGGTCTCGACACACACATACACAAGAAACACACACAAACACCCATCGACTTTTTCTTAGAAGCATACACTGTGGGGTTCCCCCAAACACACACACACACACAGACACACACACACTATCACACTCACAACACAGCACTCTCACTGGGTCTCCAGCAGAGCCATCAACACTTGGAACTGCCCTAACATATTCACAAATGTGGTCCCGACACACACATACAGAAAAAACACACACAAACACCCATCGAATTTTTCTTATACGCATACAGACTGGTTTCCTGCAAACACACACACAGACACGCACACACACTGTCACACTCACAACACACACTCACACTGGATATCCTGCAAACTCATGAAGACTTGGAACTGCCCTCACACACTCACAAATGTGGATCTGAAACACAATACGCAAGAACACACAAATACACCCATCGACTTTTTCATACAGGCATACACAATGGTTACCCGAAAACACACACACACACACACACACACTGTCACACTCGCAACACAGCACTCACACTGGTCCTCGGCAGAGCCATCAACACTTGGAACTGCCCTAACATACTCCCAAACGTTTTCCCGACACACACATACACAAGAAACGCACACAAACACCCATCGACTTTTTCTTACAGACATACACAAAGGTTTCCCTTGAACACACACACACACAGTCACACTTACAACACACCACTCACAATGGGTATCCAGCAGAACCATCAACACTTGGAACTGCCTTAAAATATTGACAAATGTGGTCGCGACACACACATACACATGAAACTCACACAAACATCCATCGACTTATTCTTACAGGCATACACAATGTTTTCCCGCCAACACAAACACACACAGAAACACACACTGCCACACTCACAACACAGCATTCACTCTGGCGCTTGGAACTGCCACAAAATACTCTCATACGTGGTCCCGACACACACATACACAAGAAACACACACAAACACCCATCGACTTTTTCTTAGAAGCATACACTGTGGGGTTCCCCCAAACACACACACACACACAGACACACACACACTGTCACACTCACAACACAGCACTCTCACTGGGTCTCCAGCAGAGCCATCAACACTTGGAACTGCCCTAACATATTCACAAATGTGGTCCCGACACACACATACAGAAGAAACACACACAAACACCCATCGAATTTTTCTTATAGGCATACAGACTGGTTTCCTGCAAACACACACACAGACACGCACACACACTGTCACACTCACAACACACACTCACACTGGATATCCAGCAAACTCATGAACACTTGGAACTGCCCTCACACACTCACAAATGTGGATCTGAAACACAATACGCAAGAACACACAAATACACCCATCGACTTTTTCATACAGGCATACACAATGGTAACCCGAAAACACACACACACACACACACACACACACTGTCACACTCGCAACACAGCACTCACACTGGGCCTCGGCAGAGCCATCAACACTTGGAACTGCCCTAACATACTCACAAACGTTTTCCTGACACACGCATACACAAGAAACACACACAAACACCCATGGAATTTTTCTTACAGGCGTACACAGGGGGTTCGGAAACACACACAGACACACACACTATCACACTCACAACACAGCACTCACACTGGGTCTCCAACACAGCCGTCAACACTTGGAACTGCTTTAACATAATCACAAACATGGTCCTGACACACACATATACAAAAAACACACACAAACACCCATCGACTTTTTCTTGCAGGCATACACAATGGTTTCCTGCAAACACACACACACACACACACACACACAAAAGGCACACTCACGACAGAGCACTCACATTGGATCTCCAGCAGAGCCATGAACACTTGGAATTACCTTAACATATTCACAAACGTGGTCCCGAAACACACATGCAGAAGAAACACACAAAAACACCCTACGACTTTTTCTTACAGACATACACAATGGTATCCAGCAAAACACACACACACACACACAGACACTATCACATGCACAACACAGCACTCACACTGGGTCCCCGGCATAGCCATCAACAGTTGGAACTGCCCTAACATACTCACAAACGTGGTCCCGACACACACATACACAAGAAACACACACAAACTCCCATTGACTTTTACTTACAGTCATGCACAATGGTTTCCGCAAACACACACACACACACACTATCACACTCACAACACAGCATTCACACTGGCACTTGAATCTGCCCTAACATACAAACAAACGTGGTCCCGACACACACATACAGAAGAAACACACACAAACACCCATCAACATTTTGTTACAGGGAGACAGAGTGGGGTTTCCCCAAACACACACACACACACACACACACTGTCACACTAACAGCACAGTACGCACACTGGACCTCGGCAGAGCCATCAACACTTGGAACTGCCCTAACATACTCACAAACGTTTCACCGACACACACATACACAAGAATCACACACAAACACCCATCGACTTTTTCTTACAGGCATACACAACGGTTTCCCGTGAACACACACACACAGTCACACTTACAACACAGCACTCACAATGGGTATCCAGCAGAACCATCAACACTTGGAACTGCCTTAAAATATTGACAAATGTGGTCGCGACACACACATACACATGAAACTCACACAAACATCCATCGACTTATTCTTACAGGCATACACAATGTTTTCCCGCCAACACAAACACACACAGAAACACACACTGCCACACTCACAACACAGCATTCACACTGGCACTTGGAACTGCCACAACATACTCACATACGTGGTCCCGACACACACATACACAAGAAACACACACAAACACCCATCGACTTTTTCTTAGAAGCATACACTGTGGGGTTCCCCCAAACACACACACACACACAGACACACACACACTATCACACTCACAACACAGCACTCTCACTGGGTCTCCAGCAGAGCCATCAACACTTGGAACTGCCCTAACATATTCACAAATGTGGTCCCGACACACACATACAGAAAAAACACACACAAACACCCATCGAATTTTTCTTATAGGCATACAGACTGGTTTCCTGCAAACACACACACAGACACGCACACACACTGTCACACTCACAACACACACTCACACTGGATATCCAGCAAACTCATGAACACTTGGAACTGCCCTCACACACTCACAAATGTGGATCTGAAACACAATACGCAAGAACACACAAATACACCCATCGACTTTTTCATACAGGCATACACAATGGTTACCCGAAAACACACACACACACACACACACTGTCACACTCGCAACACAGCACTCACACTGGGCCTCGGCAGAGCCATCAACACTTGGAACTGCCCTAACATACTCCCAAACGTTTTCCCGACACACACATACACAAGAAACGCACACAAACACCCATCGACTTTTTCTTACAGGCATACACAACGGTTTCCCTTGAACACACACACACACAGTCACACTTACAACACACCACTCACAATGGGTATCCAGCAGAACCATCAACACTTGGAACTGCCTTAAAATATTGACAAATGTGGTCGCGACACACACATACACATGAAACTCACACAAACATCCATCGACTTATTCTTACAGGCATACACAATGTTTTCCCGCCAACACAAACACACACAGAAACACACACTGCCACACTCACAACACAGCATTCACTCTGGTGCTTGGAACTGCCACAAAATACTCTCATACGTGGTCCCGACACACACATACACAAGAAACACACACAAACACCCATCGACTTTTTCTTAGAAGCATACACTGTGGGGTTCCCCCAAACACACACACACACACAGACACACACACACTGTCACACTCACAACACAGCACTCTCACTGGGTCTCCAGCAGAGCCATCAACACTTGGAACTGCCCTAACATATTCACACATGTGGTCCCGACACACACATACAGAAGAAACACACACAAACACCCATCGAATTTTTCTTATAGGCATACAGACTGGTTTCCTGCAAACACACACACAGACACGCACACACACTGTCACACTCACAACACACACTCACACTGGATATCCAGCAAACTCATGAACACTTGGAACTGCCCTCACACACTCACAAATGTGGATCTGAAACACAATACGCAAGAACACACAAATACACCCATCGACTTTTTCATACAGGCATACACAATGGTAACCCGAAAACACACACACACACACACACACACTGTCACACTCGCAACACAGCACTCACACTGGGCCTCGGCAGAGCCATCAACACTTGGAACTGCCCTAACATACTCACAAACGTTTTCCTGACACACGCATACACAAGAAACACACACAAACACCCATGGAATTTTTCTTACAGGCGTACACAGGGGGTTCGGAAACACACACGGACACACACACACTATCACACTCACAACACAGCACTCACACTGGGTCTCCAACACAGCCGTCAACACTTGGAACTGCTTTAACATAATCACAAACATGGTCCTGACACACACATATACAAATAACACACACAAACACCCATCGACTTTTTCTTGCAGGCATACACAATGGTTTCCTGCAAACACACACACACACACACACACACACAAAAGGCACACTCACGACAGAGCACTCACATTGGATCTCCAGCAGAGCCATGAACACTTGGAATTACCTTAACATATTCACAAACGTGGTCCCGAAACACACATGCAGAAGAAACACACAAAAACACCCTACGACTTTTTCTTACAGACATACACAATGGTATCCAGCAAAACACACACACACACACACAGACACTATCACACGCACAACACAGCACTCACACTGGGTCCCCGGCATAGCCATCAACAGTTGGAACTGCCCTAACATACTCACAAACGTGGTCCCGACACACACATACACAAGAAACACACACAAACTCCCATTGACTTTTACTTACAGTCATGCACAATGGTTTCCGCAAACACACACACTATCACACTCACAACACAGCATTCACACTGGCACTTGAATCTGCCCTAACATACAAACAAACGTGGTCCCGACACACACATACAGAAGAAACACACACAAACACCCATCAACATTTTGTTACAGGGAGACAGAGTGGGGTTTCCCCAAACACACACACACACACACACACACACACTGTCACACTAACAGCACAGTACGCACACTGGACCTCGGCAGAGCCATCAACACTTGGAACTGCCCTAACATACTCACAAACGTTTCACCGACACACACATACACAAGAATCACACACAAACACCCATCGACTTTTTCTTACAGGCATACACAACGGTTTCCCGTGAACACACACACACACAGTCACACTTACAACACAGCACTCACAATGGGTATCCAGCAGAACCATCAACACTTGGAACTGCCTTAAAATATTGACAAATGTGGTCGCGACACACACATACACATGAAACTCACACAAACATCCATCGACTTATTCTTACAGGCATACACAATGTTTTCCCGCCAACACAAACACACACAGAAACACACACTGCCACACTCACAACACAGCATTCACACTGGCACTTGGAACTGCCACAACATACTCACATACGTGGTCTCGACACACACATACACAAGAAACACACACAAACACCCATCGACTTTTTCTTAGAAGCATACACTGTGGGGTTCCCCCAAACACACACACACACACACAGACACACACACACTATCACACTCACAACACAGCACTCTCACTGGGTCTCCAGCAGAGCCATCAACACTTGGAACTGCCCTAACATATTCACAAATGTGGTCCCGACACACACATACAGAAGAAACACACACAAACACCCATCGAATTTTTCTTATAGGCATACAGACTGGTTTCCTGCAAACACACACACAGACACGCACACACACTGTCACACTCACAACACACACTCACACTGGATATCCTGCAAACTCATGAAGACTTGGAACTGCCCTCACACACTCACAAATGTGGATCTGAAACACAATACGCAAGAACACACAAATACACCCATCGACTTTTTCATACAGGCATACACAATGGTTACCCGAAAACACACACACACACACACACACTGTCACACTCGCAACACAGCACTCACACTGGTCCTCGGCAGAGCCATCAACACTTGGAACTGCCCTAACATACTCCCAAATGTTTTCCCGACACACACATACACAAGAAACGCACACAAACACCCATCGACTTTTTCTTACAGGCATACACAACGGTTTCCCTTGAACACACACACACACAGTCACACTTACAACACACCACTCACAATGGGTATCCAGCAGAACCATCAACACTTGGAACTGCCTTAAAATATTGACAAATGTGGTCGCGACACACACATACACATGAAACTCACACAAACATCCATCGACTTATTCTTACAGGCATACACAATGTTTTCCCGCCAACACAAACACACACAGAAACACACACTGCCACACTCACAACACAGCATTCACTCTGGCGCTTGGAACTGCCACAAAATACTCTCATACGTGGTCCCGACACACACATACACAAGAAACACACACAAACACCCATCGACTTTTTCTTAGAAGCATACACTGTGGGGTTCCCCCAAACACACACACACACACAGACACACACACACTGTCACACTCACAACACAGCACTCTCACTGGGTCTCCAGCAGAGCCATCAACACTTGGAACTGCCCTAACATATTCACAAATGTGGTCCCGACACACACATACAGAAGAAACACACACAAACACCCATCGAATTTTTCTTATAGGCATACAGACTGGTTTCCTGCAAACACACACACAGACACGCACACACACTGTCACACTCACAACACACACTCACACTGGATATCCAGCAAACTCATGAACACTTGGAACTGCCCTCACACACTCACAAATGTGGATCTGAAACACAATACGCAAGAACACACAAATACACCCATCGACTTTTTCATACAGGCATACACAATGGTAACCCGAAAACACACACACACACACACACACACACACTGTCACACTCGCAACACAGCACTCACACTGGGCCTCGGCAGAGCCATCAACACTTGGAACTGCCCTAACATACTCACAAACGTTTTCCTGACACACGCATACACAAGAAACACACACAAACACCCATGGAATTTTTCTTACAGGCGTACACAGGGGGTTCGGAAACACACACAGACACACACACACTATCACACTCACAACACAGCACTCACACTGGGTCTCCAACACAGCCGTCAACACTTGGAACTGCTTTAACATAATCACAAACATGGTCCTGACACACACATATACAAATAACACACACAAACACCCATCGACTTTTTCTTGCAGGCATACACAATGGTTTCCTGCAAACACACACACACACACACACACACACACAAAAGGCACACTCACGACAGAGCACTCACATTGGATCTCCAGCAGAGCCATGAACACTTGGAATTACCTTAACATATTCACAAACGTGGTCCCGAAACACACATGCAGAAGAAACACACAAAAACACCCTACGACTTTTTCTTACAGACATACACAATGGTATCCAGCAAAACACACACACACACACACAGACACTATCACACGCACAACACAGCACTCACACTGGGTCCCCGGCATAGCCATCAACAGTTGGAACTGCCCTAACATACTCACAAACGTGGTCCCGACACACACATACACAAGAAACACACACAAACTCCCATTGACTTTTACTTACAGTCATGCACAATGGTTTCCGCAAACACACACACACACACACTATCACACTCACAACACAGCATTCACACTGGCACTTGAATCTGCCCTAACATACAAACAAACGTGGTCCCGACACACACATACAGAAGAAACACACACAAACACCCATCAACATTTTGTTACACGGAGACAGAGTGGGGTTTCCCCAAACACACACACACACACACACACACACTGTCACACTAACAGCACAGTACGCACACTGGACCTCGGCAGAGCCATCAACACTTGGAACTGCCCTAACATACTCACAAACGTTTCACCGACACACACATACACAAGAATCACACACAAACACCCATCGACTTTTTCTTACAGGCATACACAACGGTTTCCCGTGAACACACACACACACAGTCACACTTACAACACACCACTCACAATGGGTATCCAGCAGAACCATCAACACTTGGAACTGCCTTAAAATATTGACAAATGTGGTCGCGACACACACATACACATGAAACTCACACAAACATCCATCGACTTATTCTTACAGGCATACACAATGTTTTCCCGCCAACACAAACACACACAGAAACACACACTGCCACACTCACAACACAGCATTCACACTGGCACTTGGAACTGCCACAACATACTCACATACGTGGTCTCGACACACACATACACAAGAAACACACACAAACACCCATCGACTTTTTCTTAGAAGCATACACTGTGGGGTTCCCCCAAACACACACACACACAGAGACACACACACACTATCACACTCACAACACAGCACTCTCACTGGGTCTCCAGCAGAGCCATCAACACTTGGAACTGCCCTAACATATTCACAAATGTGGTCCCGACACACACATACAGAAGAAACACACACAAACACCCATCGAATTTTTCTTATACGCATACAGACTGATTTCCTGCAAACACACACACAGACACGCACACACACTGTCACACTCACAACACACACTCACACTGGATATCCAGCAAACTCATGAACACTTGGAACTGCCCTCACACACTCACAAATGTGGATCTGAAACACAATACGCTAGAACACACAAATACACCCATCGACTTTTTCATACAGGCATACACAATGGTAACCCGAAAACACACACACACACACACACACACACACTGTCACACTCGCAACACAGCACTCACACTGGGCCTCGGCAGAGCCATCAACACTTGGAACTGCCCTAACATGCTCACAAACGTTTTCCTGACACACGCATACACAAGAAACACACACAAACACCCATGGAATTTTTCTTACAGGCGTACACAGGGGGTTCGGAAACACACACAGACACACACACACTATCACACTCACAACACAGCACTCACACTGGGTCTCCAACATAGCCGTCAACACTTGGAACTGCTTTAACATAATCACAAACATGGTCCTGACACACACATATACAAATAACACACACAAACACCCATCGACTTTTTCTTGCAGGCATACACAATGGTTTCCTGCAAACACACACACACACACACACACACACAAAAGGCACACTCACGACAGAGCACTCACATTGGATCTCCAGCAGAGCCATGAACACTTGGAATTACCTTAACATATTCACAAACGTGGTCCCGAAACACACATGCAGAAGAAACACACAAAAACACCCTACGACTTTTTCTTACAGACATACACAATGGTATCCAGCAAAACACACACACACACACACAGACACTATCACACGCACAACACAGCACTCACACTGGGTCCCCGGCATAGCCATCAACAGTTGGAACTGCCCTAACATACTCACAAACGTGGTCCCGACACACACATACACAAGAAACACACACAAACTCCCATTGACTTTTACTTACAGTCATGCACAATGGTTTCCGCAAACACACACACACACACACTATCACACTCACAACACAGCATTCACACTGGCACTTGAATCTGCCCTAACATACAAACAAACGTGGTCCCGACACACACATACAGAAGAAACACACACAAACACCCATCAACATTTTGTTACAGGGAGACAGAGTGGGGTTTCCCCAAACACACACACACACACACACACACACACTGTCACACTAACAGCACAGTACGCACACTGGACCTCGGCAGAGCCATCAACACTTGGAACTGCCCTAACATACTCACAAACGTTTCACCGACACACACATACACAAGAATCACACACAAACACCCATCGACTTTTTCTTACAGGCATACACAACGGTTTCCCGTGAACACACACACACACAGTCACACTTACAACACAGCACTCACAATGGGTATCCAGCAGAACCATCAACACTTGGAACTGCCCTAAAATATTGACAAATGTGGTCGCGACACACACATACACATGAAACTCACACAAACATCCATCGACTTATTCTTACAGGCATACACAATGTTTTCCCGCCAACACAAACACACACAGAAACACACACTGCCACACTCACAACACAGCATTCACACTGGCACTTGGAACTGCCACAACATACTCACATACGTGGTCCCGACACACACATACACAAGAAACACACACAAACACCCATCGACTTTTTCTTAGAAGCATACACTGTGGGGTTCCCCCAAACACACACACACACACAGACACACACACACTATCACACTCACAACACAGCACTCTCACTGGGTCTCCAGCAGAGCCATCAACACTTGGAACTGCCCTAACATATTCACAAATGTGGTCCCGACACACACATACAGAAGAAACACACACAAACACCCATGGAATTTTTCTTATAGGCATACAGACTGGTTTCCTGCAAACACACACACAGACACGCACACACACTGTCACACTCACAACACACACTCACACTGGATATCCAGCAAACTCATGAACACTTGGAACTGCCCTCACACACTCACAAATGTGGATCTGAAACACAATACGCAAGAACACACAAATACACCCATCGACTTTTTCATACAGGCATACACAATGGTTACCCGAAAACACACACACACACACACACACTGTCACACTCGCAACACAGCACTCACACTGGTCCTCGGCAGAGCCATCAACACTTGGAACTGCCCTAACATACTCCCAAACGTTTTCCCGACACACACATACACAAGAAACGCACACAAACACCCATCGACTTTTTCTTACAGGCATACACAACGGTTTCCCTTGAACACACACACACACAGTCACACTTACAACACACCACTCACAATGGGTATCCAGCAGAACCATCAACACTTGGAACTGCCTTAAAATATTGACAAATGTGGTCGCGACACACACATACACATGAAACTCACACAAACATCCATCGACTTATTCTTACAGGCATACACAATGTTTTCCCGCCAACACAAACACACACAGAAACACACACTGCCACACTCACAACACAGCATTCACTCTGGCGCTTGGAACTGCCACAAAATACTCTCATACGTGGTCCCGACACACACATACACAAGAAACACACACAAACACCCATCGACTTTTTCTTAGAAGCATACACTGTGGGGTTCCCCCAAACACACACACACACACAGACACACACACACTGTCACACTCACAACACAGCACTCTCACTGGGTCTCCAGCAGAGCCATCAACACTTGGAACTGCCCTAACATATTCACAAATGTGGTCCCGACACACACATACAGAAGAAACACACACAAACACCCATCGAATTTTTCTTATAGGCATACAGACTGGTTTCCTGCAAACACACACACAGACACGCACACACACTGTCACACTCACAACACACACTCACACTGGATATCCAGCAAACTCATGAACACTTGGAACTGCCCTCACACACTCACAAATGTGGATCTGAAACACAATACGCAAGAACACACAAATACACCCATCGACTTTTTCATACAGGCATACACAATGGTAACCCGAAAACACACACACACACACACACACACACACACTGTCACACTCGCAACACAGCACTCACACTGGGCCTCGGCAGAGCCATCAACACTTGGAACTGCCCTAACATACTCACAAACGTTTTCCTGACACACGCATACACAAGAAACACACACAAACACCCATGGAATTTTTCTTACAGGCGTACACAGGGGGTTCGGAAACACACACAGACACACACACACTATCACACTCACAACACAGCACTCACACTGGGTCTCCAACATAGCCGTCAACACTTGGAACTGCTTTAACATAATCACAAACATGGTCCTGACACACACATATACAAATAACACACACAAACACCCATCGACTTTTTCTTGCAGGCATACACAATGGTTTCCTGCAAACACACACACACACACACACACACACAAAAGGCACACTCACGACAGAGCACTCACATTGGATCTCCAGCAGAGCCATGAACACTTGGAATTACCTTAACATATTCACAAACGTGGTCCCGAAACACACATGCAGAAGAAACACACAAAAACACCCTACGACTTTTTCTTACAGACATACACAATGGTATCCAGCAAAACACACACACACACACACAGACACTATCACACGCACAACACAGCACTCACACTGGGTCCCCGGCATAGCCATCAACAGTTGGAACTGCCCTAACATACTCACAAACGTGGTCCCGACACACACATACACAAGAAACACACACAAACTCCCATTGACTTTTACTTACAGTCATGCACAATGGTTTCCGCAAACACACACACACACACACTATCACACTCACAACACAGCATTCACACTGGCACTTGAATCTGCCCTAACATACAAACAAACGTGGTCCCGACACACACATACAGAAGAAACACACACAAACACCCATCAACATTTTGTTACAGGGAGACAGAGTGGGGTTTCCCCAAACACACACACACACACACACACACACACTGTCACACTAACAGCACAGTACGCACACTGGACCTCGGCAGAGCCATCAACACTTGGAACTGCCCTAACATACTCACAAACGTTTCACCGACACACACATACACAAGAATCACACACAAACACCCATCGACTTTTTCTTACAGGCATACACAACGGTTTCCCGTGAACACACACACACACAGTCACACTTACAACACAGCACTCACAATGGGTATCCAGCAGAACCATCAACACTTGGAACTGCCTTAAAATATTGACAAATGTGGTCGCGACACACACATACACATGAAACTCACACAAACATCCATCGACTTATTCTTACAGGCATACACAATGTTTTCCCGCCAACACAAACACACACAGAAACACACACTGCCACACTCACAACACAGCATTCACACTGGCACTTGGAACTGCCACAACATACTCACATACGTGGTCTCGACACACACATACACAAGAAACACACACAAACACCCATCGACTTTTTCTTAGAAGCATACACTGTGGGGTTCCCCCAAACACACACACACACACAGAGACACACACACACTATCACACTCACAACACAGCACTCTCACTGGGTCTCCAGCAGAGCCATCAACACTTGGAACTGCCCTAACATATTCACAAATGTGGTCCCGACACACACATACAGAAGAAACACACACAAACACCCATCGAATTTTTCTTATACGCATACAGACTGATTTCCTGCAAACACACACACAGACACGCACACACACTGTCACACTCACAACACACACTAACACTGGATATCCAGCAAACTCATGAACACTTGGAACTGCCCTCACACACTCACAAATGTGGATCTGAAACACAATACGCTAGAACACACAAATACACCCATCGACTTTTTCATACAGGCATACACAATGGTAACCCGAAAACACACACACACACACACACACACTGTCACACTCGCAACACAGCACTCACACTGGGCCTCGGCAGAGCCATCAACACTTGGAACTGCCCTAACATACTCACAAACGTTTTCCTGACACACGCATACACAAGAAACACACACAAACACCCATGGAATTTTTCTTACAGGCGTACACAGGGGGTTCGGAAACACACACGGACACACACACACTATCACACTCACAACACAGCACTCACACTGGGTCTCCAACACAGCCGTCAACACTTGGAACTGCTTTAACATAATCACAAACATGGTCCTGACACACACATATACAAATAACACACACAAACACCCATCGACTTTTTCTTGCAGGCATACACAATGGTTTCCTGCAAACACACACACACACACACACACACACACAAAAGGCACACTCACGACAGAGCACTCACATTGGATCTCCAGCAGAGCCATGAACACTTGGAATTACCTTAACATATTCACAAACGTGGTCCCGAAACACACATGCAGAAGAAACACACAAAAACACCCTACGACTTTTTCTTACAGACATACACAATGGTATCCAGCAAAACACACACACACACACACAGACACTATCACACGCACAACACAGCACTCACACTGGGTCCCCGGCATAGCCATCAACAGTTGGAACTGCCCTAACATACTCACAAACGTGGTCCCGACACACACATACACAAGAAACACACACAAACTCCCATTGACTTTTACTTACAGTCATGCACAATGGTTTCCGCAAACACACACACACACACACTATCACACTCACAACACAGCATTCACACTGGCACTTGAATCTGCCCTAACATACAAACAAACGTGGTCCCGACACACACATACAGAAGAAACACACACAAACACCCATCAACATTTTGTTACAGGGAGACAGAGTGGGGTTTCCCCAAACACACACACACACACACACACACACTGTCACACTAACAGCACAGTACGCACACTGGACCTCGGCAGAGCCATCAACACTTGGAACTGCCCTAACATACTCACAAACGTTTCACCGACACACACATACACAAGAATCACACACAAACACCCATCGACTTTTTCTTACAGGCATACACAACGGTTTCCCGTGAACACACACACACACAGTCACACTTACAACACAGCACTCACAATGGGTATCCAGCAGAACCATCAACACTTGGAACTGCCTTAAAATATTGACAAATGTGGTCGCGACACACACATACACATGAAACTCACACAAACATCCATCGACTTATTCTTACAGGCATACACAATGTTTTCCCGCCAACACAAACACACACAGAAACACACACTGCCACACTCACAACACAGCATTCACACTGGCACTTGGAACTGCCACAACATACTCACATACGTGGTCCCGACACACACATACACAAGAAACACACACAAACACCCATCGACTTTTTCTTAGAAGCATACACTGTGGGGTTCCCCCAAACACACACACACACACAGACACACACACACTATCACACTCACAACACAGCACTCTCACTGGGTCTCCAGCAGAGCCATCAACACTTGGAACTGCCCTAACATATTCACAAATGTGGTCCCGACACACACATACAGAAGAAACACACACAAACACCCATCGAATTTTTCTTATAGGCATACAGACTGGTTTCCTGCAAACACACACACAGACACGCACACACACTGTCACACTCACAACACACACTCACACTGGATATCCAGCAAACTCATGAACACTTGGAACTGCCCTCACACACTCACAAATGTGGATCTGAAACACAATACGCAAGAACACACAAATACACCCATCGACTTTTTCATACAGGCATACACAATGGTAACCCGAAAACACACACACACACACACACACACACACTGTCACACTCGCAACACAGCACTCACACTGGGCCTCGGCAGAGCCATCAACACTTGGAACTGCCCTAACATACTCACAAACGTTTTCCTGACACACGCATACACAAGAAACACACACAAACACCCATGGAATTTTTCTTACAGGCGTACACAGGGGGTTCGGAAACACACACAGACACACACACACACTATCACACTCACAACACAGCACTCACACTGGGTCTCCAACACAGCCGTCCACACTTGGAACTGCTTTAACATAATCACAAACATGGTCCTGACACACACATATACAAATAACACACACAAACACCCATCGACTTTTTCTTGCAGGCATACACAATGGTTTCCTGCAAACACACACACACACACACACACACAAAAGGCACACTCACGACAGAGCACTCACATTGGATCTCCAGCAGAGCCATGAACACTTGGAATTACCTTAACATATTCACAAACGTGGTCCCGAAACACACATGCAGAAGAAACACACAAAAACACCCTACGACTTTTTCTTACAGACATACACAATGGTATCCAGCAAAACACACACACACACACACAGACACTATCACACGCACAACACAGCACTCACACTGGGTCCCCGGCATAGCCATCAACAGTTGGAACTGCCCTAACATACTCACAAACGTGGTCCCGACACACACATACACAAGAAACACACACAAACTCCCATTGACTTTTACTTACAGTCATGCACAATGGTTTCCGCAAACACACACACACACACACTATCACACTCACAACACAGCATTCACACTGGCACTTGAATCTGCCCTAGCATACAAACAAACGTGGTCCCGACACACACATACAGAAGAAACACACACAAACACCCATCAACATTTTGTTACAGGGAGACAGAGTGGGGTTTCCCCAAACACACACACACACACACACACAGTGTCACACTAACAGCACAGTACGCACACTGGACCTCGGCAGAGCCATCAACACTTGGAACTGCCCTAACATACTCACAAACGTTTCACCGACACACACATACACAAGAATCACACACAAACACCCATCGACTTTTTCTTACAGGCATACACAACGGTTTCCCGTGAACACACACACACACAGTCACACTTACAACACAGCACTCACAATGGGTATCCAGCAGAACCATCAACACTTGGAACTGCCTTAAAATATTGACAAATGTGGTCGCGACACACACATACACATGAAACTCACACAAACATCCATCGACTTATTCTTACAGGCATACACAATGTTTTCCCGCCAACACAAACACACACAGAAACACACACTGCCACACTCACAACACAGCATTCACACTGGCACTTGGAACTGCCACAACATACTCACATACGTGGTCTCGACACACACATACACAAGAAACACACACAAACACCCATCGACTTTTTCTTAGAAGCATACACTGTGGGGTTCCCCCACACACACACACACACACAGACACACACACACTATCACACTCACAACACAGCACTCTCACTGGGTCTCCAGCAGAGCCATCAACACTTGGAACTGCCCTAACATATTCACAAATGTGGTCCCGACACACACATACAGAAAAAACACACACAAACACCCATCGAATTTTTCTTATAGGCATACAGACTGGTTTCCTGCAAACACACACACAGACACGCACACACACTGTCACACTCACAACACACACTAACACTGGATATCCTGCAAACTCATGAAGACTTGGAACTGCCCTCACACACTCACAAATGTGGATCTGAAACACAATACGCAAGAACACACAAATACACCCATCGACTTTTTCATACAGGCATACACAATGGTTACCCGAAAACACACACACACACACACACACACACTGTCACACTCGCAACACAGCACTCACACTGGTCCTCGGCAGAGCCATCAACACTTGGAACTGCCCTAACATACTCCCAAACGTTTTCCCGACACACACATACACAAGAAACGCACACAAACACCCATCGACTTTTTCTTACAGGCATACACAACGGTTTCCCTTGAACACACACACACACAGTCACACTTACAACACACCACTCACAATGGGTATCCAGCAGAACCATCAACACTTGGAACTGCCTTAAAATATTGACAAATGTGGTCGCGACACACACATACACATGAAACTCACACAAACATCCATCGACTTATTCTTACAGGCATACACAATGTTTTCCCGCCAACACAAACACACACAGAAACACACACTGCCACACTCACAACACAGCATTCACTCTGGCGCTTGGAACTGCCACAACATACTCACATACGTGGTCTCGACACACACATACACAAGAAACACACACAAACACCCATCGACTTTTTCTTAGAAGCATACACTGTGGGGTACCCCCAAACACACACACACACACACAGACACACACACACTGTCACACTCACAACACAGCACTCTCACTGGGTCTCCAGCAGAGCCATCAACACTTGGAACTGCCCTAACATATTCACAAATGTGGTCCCGACACACACATACAGAAGAAACACACACAAACACCCATCGAATTTTTCTTATAGGCATACAGACTGGTTTCCTGCAAACACACACACACAGACACGCACACACACTGTCACACTCACAACACACACTCACACTGGATATCCAGCAAACTCATGAACACTTGGAACTGCCCTCACACACTCACAAATGTGGATCTGAAACACAATACGCAAGAACACACAAATACACCCATCGACTTTTTCATACAGGCATACACAATGGTAACCCGAAAACACACACACACACACACACACACACACTGTCACACTCGCAACACAGCACTCACACTGGGCCTCGGCAGAGCCATCAACACTTGGAACTGCCCTAACATACTCACAAACGTTTTCCTGACACACGCATACACAAGAAACACACACAAACACCCATGGAATTTTTCTTACAGGCGTACACAGGGGGTTCGGAAACACACACAGACACACACACACTATCACACTCACAACACAGCACTCACACTGGGTCTCCAACACAGCCGTCAACACTTGGAACTGCTTTAACATAATCACAAACATGGTCCTGACACACACATATACAAATAACACACACAAACACCCATCGACTTTTTCTTGCAGGCATACACAATGGTTTCCTGCAAACACACACACACACACACACACACAAAAGGCACACTCACGACAGAGCACTCACATTGGATCTCCAGCAGAGCCATGAACACTTGGAATTACCTTAACATATTCACAAACGTGGTCCCGAAACACACATGCAGAAGAAACACACAAAAACACCCTACGACTTTTTCTTACAGACATACACAATGGTATCCAGCAAAACACACACACACACACACAGACACTATCACACGCACAACACAGCACTCACACTGGGTCCCCGGCATAGCCATCAACAGTTGGAACTGCCCTAACATACTCACAAACGTGGTCCCGACACACACATACACAAGAAACACACACAAACTCCCATTGACTTTTACTTACAGTCATGCACAATGGTTTCCGCAAACACACACACACACACACTATCACACTCACAACACAGCATTCACACTGGCACTTGAATCTGCCCTAACATACAAACAAACGTGGTCCCGACACACACATACACAAGAAACACACACAAACACCCATCAACATTTTGTTACAGGGAGACAGAGTGGGGTTTCCCCAAACACACACACACACACACACACACTGTCACACTAACAGCACAGTACGCACACTGGACCTCGGCAGAGCCATCAACACTTGGAACTGCCCTAACATACTCACAAACGTTTCACCGACACACACATACACAAGAATCACACACAAACACCCATCGACTTTTTCTTACAGGCATACACAACGGTTTCCCGTGAACACACACACACACAGTCACACTTACAACACAGCACTCACAATGGGTATCCAGCAGAACCATCAACACTTGGAACTGCCTTAAAATATTGACAAATGTGGTCGCGACACACACATACACATGAAACTCACACAAACATCCATCGACTTATTCTTACAGGCATACACAATGTTTTCCCGCCAACACAAACACACACAGAAACACACACTGCCACACTCACAACACAGCATTCACTCTGGCGCTTGGAACTGCCACAACATACTCACATACGTGGTCTCGACACACACATACACAAGAAACACACACAAACACCCATCGACTTTTTCTTAGAAGCATACACTGTGGGGTACCCCCAAACACACACACACACACACAGACACACACACACTGTCACACTCACAACACAGCACTCTCACTGGGTCTCCAGCAGAGCCATCAACACTTGGAACTGCCCTAACATATTCACAAATGTGGTCCCGACACACACATACAGAAGAAACACACACAAACACCCATCGAATTTTTCTTATAGGCATACAGACTGGTTTCCTGCAAACACACACACACAGACACGCACACACACTGTCACACTCACAACACACACTCACACTGGATATCCAGCAAACTCATGAACACTTGGAACTGCCCTCACACACTCACAAATGTGGATCTGAAACACAATACGCAAGAACACACAAATACACCCATCGACTTTTTCATACAGGCATACACAATGGTAACCCGAAAACACACACACACACACACACACACACACTGTCACACTCGCAACACAGCACTCACACTGGGCCTCGGCAGAGCCATCAACACTTGGAACTGCCACAACATACTCACATACGTGGTCTCGACACACACATACACAAGAAACACACACAAACACCCATCGACTTTTTCTTAGAAGCATACACTGTGGGGTTCCCCCAAACACACACACACACACAGACACACACACACTGTCACACTCACAACACAGCACTCTCACTGGATATCCTGCAAACTCATGAAGACTTGGAACTGCCCTCACACACTCACAAATGTGGATCTGAAACACAATACGCAAGAACACACAAATACACCCATCGACTTTTTCATACAGGCATACACAATGGTTACCCGAAAACACACACACACACACACACACACACACACTGTCACACTCGCAACACAGCACTCACACTGGTCCTCGGCAGAGCCATCAACACTTGGAACTGCCCTAACATACTCCCAAACGTTTTCCCGACACACACATACACAAGAAACGCACACAAACACCCATCGACTTTTTCTTACAGGCATACACAACGGTTTCCCTTGAACACACACACACACAGTCACACTTACAACACACCACTCACAATGGGTATCCAGCAGAACCATCAACACTTGGAACTGCCTTAAAATATTGACAAATGTGGTCGCGACACACACATACACATGAAACTCACACAAACATCCATCGACTTATTCTTACAGGCATACACAATGTTTTCCCGCCAACACAAACACACACAGAAACACACACTGCCACACTCACAACACAGCATTCACTCTGGCGCTTGGAACTGCCACAAAATACTCTCATACGTGGTCCCGACACACACATACACAAGAAACACACACAAACACCCATCGACTTTTTCTTAGAAGCATACACTGTGGGGTTCCCCCAAACACACACACACACACAGACACACACACACTGTCACACTCACAACACAGCACTCTCACTGGGTCTCCAGCAGAGCCATCAACACTTGGAACTGCCCTAACATATTCACAAATGTGGTCCCGACACACACATACAGAAGAAACACACACAAACACCCATCGAATTTTTCTTATAGGCATACAGACTGGTTTCCTGCAAACACACACACACAGACACGCACACACACTGTCACACTCACAACACACACTCACACTGGATATCCAGCAAACTCATGAACACTTGGAACTGCCCTCACACACTCACAAATGTGGATCTGAAACACAATACGCAAGAACACACAAATACACCCATCGACTTTTTCATACAGGCATACACAATGGTAACCCGAAAACACACACACACACACACACACACACTGTCACACTCGCAACACAGCACTCACACTGGGCCTCGGCAGAGCCATCAACACTTGGAACTGCCCTAACATACTCACAACGTTTTCCTGACACACGCATACACAAGAAACACACACAAACACCCATGGAATTTTTCTTACAGGCGTACACAGGGGGTTCGGAAACACACACAGACACACACACACTATCACACTCACAACACAGCACTCACACTGGGTCTCCAACACAGCCGTCAACACTTGGAACTGCTTTAACATAATCACAAACATGGTCCTGACACACACATATACAAATAACACACACAAACACCCATCGACTTTTTCTTCCAGGCATACACAATGGTTTCCTGCAAACACACACACACACACACACACACACAAAAGGCACACTCACGACAGAGCACTCACATTGGATCTCCAGCAGAGCCATGAACACTTGGAATTACCTTAACATATTCACAAACGTGGTCCCGAAACACACATGCAGAAGAAACACACAAAAACACCCTACGACTTTTTCTTACAGACATACACAATGGTATCCAGCAAAACACACACACACACACACAGACACTATCACACGCACAACACAGCACTCACACTGGGTCCCCGGCATAGCCATCAACAGTTGGAACTGCCCTAACATACTCACAAACGTGGTCCCGACACACACATACACAAGAAACACACACAAACTCCCATTGACTTTTACTTACAGTCATGCACAATGGTTTCCGCAAACACACACACACACACACTATCACACTCACAACACAGCATTCACACTGGCACTTGAATCTGCCCTAACATACAAACAAACGTAGTCCCGACACACACATACAGAAGAAACACACACAAACACCCATCAACATTTTGTTACAGGGAGACAGAGTGGGGTTTCCCCAAACACACACACACACACACACACACTGTCACACTAACAGCACAGTACGCACACTGGACCTCGGCAGAGCCATCAACACTTGGAACTGCCCTAACATACTCACAAACGTTTCACCGACACACACATACACAAGAATCACACACAAACACCCATCGACTTTTTCTTACAGGCATACACAACGGTTTCCCGTGAACACACACACACAGTCACACTTACAACACAGCACTCACAATGGGTATCCAGCAGAACCATCAACACTTGGAACTGCCTTAAAATATTGACAAATGTGGTCGCGACACACACATACACATGAAACTCACACAAACATCCATCGACTTATTCTTACAGGCATACACAATGTTTTCCCGCCAACACAAACACACACAGAAACACACACTGCCACACTCACAACACAGCATTCACACTGGCACTTGGAACTGCCACAACATACTCACATACGTGGTCCCGACACACACATACACAAGAAACACACACAAACACCCATCGACTTTTTCTTACAAGCATACACTGTGGGGTTCCCCCAAACACACACACACACAGAGACACACACACACTATCACACTCACAACACAGCACTCTCACTGGGTCTCCAGCAGAGCCATCAACACTTGGAACTGCCCTAACATATTCACAAATGTGGTCCCGACACACACATACAGAAAAAACACACACAAACACCCATCGAATTTTTCTTATAGGCATACAGACTGGTTTCCTGCAAACACACACACAGACACGCACACACACTGTCACACTCACAACACACACTCACACTGGATATCCTGCAAACTCATGAAGACTTGGAACTGCCCTCACACACTCACAAATGTGGATCTGAAACACAATACGCAAGAACACACAAATACACCCATCGACTTTTTCATACAGGCATACACAATGGTTACCCGAAAACACACACACACACACACACACACACACACTGTCACACTCGCAACACAGCACTCACACTGGTCCTCGGCAGATCCATCAACACTTGGAACTGCCCTAACATACTCCCAAACGTTTTCCCGACACACACATACACAAGAAACGCACACAAACACCCATCGACTTTTTCTTACAGGCATACACAACGGTTTCCCTTGAACACACACACACACAGTCACACTTACAACACACCACTCACAATGGGTATCCAGCAGAACCATCAACACTTGGAACTGCCTTAAAATATTGACAAATGTGGTCGCGACACACACATACACATGAAACTCACACAAACATCCATCGACTTATTCTTACAGGCATACACAATGTTTTCCCGCCAACACAAACACACACAGAAACACACACTGCCACACTCACAACACAGCATTCACTCTGGCGCTTGGAACTGCCACAAAATACTCTCATACGTGGTCCCGACACACACATACACAAGAAACACACACAAACACCCATCGACTTTTTCTTAGAAGCATACACTGTGGGGTTCCCCCAAACACACACACACACACACAGACACACACACACTGTCACACTCACAACACAGCACTCTCACTGGGTCTCCAGCAGAGCCATCAACACTTGGAACTGCCCTAACATATTCACAAATGTGGTCCCGACACACACATACAGAAGAAACACACACAAACACCCATCGAATTTTTCTTATAGGCATACAGACTGGTTTCCTGCAAACACACACACACAGACACGCACACACACTGTCACACTCACAACACACACTCACACTGGATATCCAGCAAACTCATGAACACTTGGAACTGCCCTCACACACTCACAAATGTGGATCTGAAACACAATACGCAAGAACACACAAATACACCCATCGACTTTTTCATACAGGCATACACAATGGTAACCCGAAAACACACACACACACACACACACACTGTCACACTCGCAACACAGCACTCACACTGGGCCTCGGCAGAGCCATCAACACTTGGAACTGCCCTAACATACTCACAAACGTTTTCCTGACACACGCATACACAAGAAACACACACAAACACCCATGGAATTTTTCTTACAGGCGTACACAGGGGGTTCGGAAACACACACAGACACACACACACTATCACACTCACAACACAGCACTCACACTGGGTCTCCAACACAGCCGTCAACACTTGGAACTGCTTTAACATAATCACAAACATGGTCCTGACACACACATATACAAATAACACACACAAACACCCATCGACTTTTTCTTGCAGGCATACACAATGGTTTCCTGCAAACACACACACTCACACACACACACACAAAAGGCACACTCACGACAGAGCACTCACATTGGATCTCCAGCAGAGCCATGAACACTTGGAATTACCTTAACATATTCACAAACGTGGTCCCGAAACACACATGCAGAAGAAACACACAAAAACACCCTACGACTTTTTCTTACAGACATACACAATGGTATCCAGCAAAACACACACACACACACACAGACACTATCACACGCACAACACAGCACTCACACTGGGTCCCCGGCATAGCCATCAACAGTTGGAACTGCCCTAACATACTCACAAACGTGGTCCCGACACACACATACACAAGAAACACACACAAACTCCCATTGACTTTTACTTACAGTCATGCACAATGGTTTCCGCAAACACACACACACACACACTATCACACTCACAACACAGCATTCACACTGGCACTTGAATCTGCCCTAACATACAAACAAACGTGGTCCCGACACACACATACAGAAGAAACACACACAAACACCCATCAACATTTTGTTACAGGGAGACAGAGTGGGGTTTCCCCAAACACACACACACACACACACACACACTGTCACACTAACAGCACAGTACGCACACTGGACCTCGGCAGAGCCATCAACACTTGGAACTGCCCTAACATACTCACAAACGTTTCACCGACACACACATACACAAGAATCACACACAAACACCCATCGACTTTTTCTTACAGGCATACACAACGGTTTCCCGTGAACACACACACACACAGTCACACTTACAACACAGCACTCACAATGGGTATCCAGCAGAACCATCAACACTTGGAACTGCCTTAAAATATTGACAAATGTGGTCGCGACACACACATACACATGAAATTCACACAAACATCCATCGACTTATTCTTACAGGCATACACAATGTTTTCCCGCCAACACAAACACACACAGAAACACACACTGCCACACTCACAACACAGCATTCACACTGGCACTTGGAACTGCCACAACATACTCACATACGTGGTCTCGACACACACATACACAAGAAACACACACAAACACCCATCGACTTTTTCTTAGAAGCATACACTGTGCGGTTCCCCCAAACACACACACACACACACAGACACACACACACTATCACACTCACAACACAGCACTCTCACTGGGTCTCCAGCAGAGCCATCAACACTTGGAACTGCCCTAACATATTCACAAATGTGGTCCCGACACACACATACAGAAAAAACACACACAAACACCCATCGAATTTTTCTTATAGGCATACAGACTGGTTTCCTGCAAACACACACACAGACACGCACACACACTGTCACACTCACAACACACACTCACACTGGATATCCAGCAAACTCATGAAGACTTGGAACTGCCCTCACACACTCACAAATGTGGATCTGAAACACAATACGCAAGAACACACAAATACACCCATCGACTTTTTCATACAGGCATACACAATGGTTACCCGAAAACGCACACACACACACACACACTGTCACACTCGCAACACAGCACTCACACTGGTCCTCGGCAGAGCCATCAACACTTGGAACTGCCCTAACATACTCCCAAACGTTTTCCCGACACACACATACACAAGAAACGCACACAAACACCCATCGACTTTTTCTTACAGGCATACACAACGGTTTCCCTTGAACACACACACACACAGTCACACTTACAACACACCACTCACAATGGGTATCCAGCAGAACCATCAACACTTGGAACTGCCTTAAAATATTGACAAATGTGGTCGCGACACACACATACACATGAAACTCACACAAACATCCATCGACTTATTCTTACAGGCATACACAATGTTTTCCCGCCAACACAAACACACACAGAAACACACACTGCCACACTCACAACACAGCATTCACTCTGGCGCTTGGAACTGCCACAAAATACTCTCATACGTGGTCCCGACACACACATACACAAGAAACACACACAAACACCCATCGACTTTTTCTTAGAAGCATACACTGTGGGGTTCCCCCAAACACACACACACACACACACACAGACACACACACACTGTCACACTCACAACACAGCACTCTCACTGGGTCTCCAGCAGAGCCATCAACACTTGGAACTGCCCTAACATATTCACAAATGTGGTCCCGACACACACATACAGAAGAAACACACACAAACACCCATCGAATTTTTCTTATAGGCATACAGACTGGTTTCCTGCAAACACACACACAGACACGCACACACACTGTCACACTCACAACACACACTCACACTGGATATCCAGCAAACTCATGAACACTTGGAACTGCCCTCACACACTCACAAATGTGGATCTGAAACACAATACGCAAGAACACACAAATACACCCATCGACTTTTTCATACAGGCATACACAATGGTTACCCGAAAACACACACACACACACACACACACTGTCACACTCGCAACACAGCACTCACACTGGTCCTCGGCAGAGCCATCAACACTTGGAACTGCCCTAACATACTCCCAAACGTTTTCCCGACACACACATACACAAGAAACGCACACAAACACCCATCGACTTTTTCTTACAGGCATACACAACGGTTTCCCTTGAACACACACACACACAGTCACACTTACAACACACCACTCACAATGGGTATCCAGCAGAACCATCAACACTTGGAACTGCCTTAAAATATTGACAAATGTGGTCGCGACACACACATACACATGAAACTCACACAAACATCCATCGACTTATTCTTACAGGCATACACAATGTTTTCCCGCCAACACAAACACACACAGAAACACACACTGCCACACTCACAACACAGCATTCACTCTGGCGCTTGGAACTGCCACAAAATACTCTCATACGTGGTCCCGACACACACATACACAAGAAACACACACAAACACCCATCGACTTTTTCTTAGAAGCATACACTGTGGGGTTCCCCCAAACACACACACACACACACAGACACACACACACTGTCACACTCACAACACAGCACTCTCACTGGGTCTCCAGCAGAGCCATCAACACTTGGAACTGCCCTAACATATTCACAAATGTGGTCCCGACACACACATACAGAAGAAACACACACAAACACCCATCGAATTTTTCTTATAGGCATACAGACTGGTTTCCTGCAAACACACACACAGACACGCACACACACTGTCACACTCACAACACACACTCACACTGGATATCCAGCAAACTCATGAACACTTGGAACTGCCCTCACACACTCACAAATGTGGATCTGAAACACAATACGCAAGAACACACAAATACACCCATCGACTTTTTCATACAGGCATACACAATGGTAACCCGAAAACACACACACACACACACACACACACTGTCACACTCGCAACACAGCACTCACACTGGGCCTCGGCAGAGCCATCAACACTTGGAACTGCCCTAACATACTCACAAACGTTTTCCTGACACACGCATACACAAGAAACACACACAAACACCCATGGAATTTTTCTTACAGGCGTACACAGGGGGTTCGGAAACACACACAGACACACACACACACTATCACACTCACAACACAGCACTCACACTGGGTCTCCAACACAGCCGTCCACACTTGGAACTGCTTTAACATAATCACAAACATGGTCCTGACACACACATATACAAATAACACACACAAACACCCATCGACTTTTTCTTGCAGGCATACACAATGGTTTCCTGCAAACACACACACACACACACACACACAAAAGGCACACTCACGACAGAGCACTCACATTGGATCTCCAGCAGAGCAATGAACACTTGGAATTACCTTAACATATTCACAAACGTGGTCCCGAAACACACATGCAGAAGAAACACACAAAAACACCCTACGACTTTTTCTTACAGACATACACAATGGTATCCAGCAAAACACACACACACACACACAGACACTATCACACGCACAACACAGCACTCACACTGGGTCCCCGGCATAGCCATCAACAGTTGGAACTGCCCTAACATACTCACAAACGTGGTCCCGACACACACATACACAAGAAACACACACAAACTCCCATTGACTTTTACTTACAGTCATGCACAATGGTTTCCGCAAACACACACACACACACACACTATCACACTCACAACACAGCATTCACACTGGCACTTGAATCTGCCCTAACATACAAACAAACGTGGTCCCGACACACACATACAGAAGAAACACACACAAACACCCATCAACATTTTGTTACAGGGAGACAGAGTGGGGTTTCCCCAAACACACACACACACACGCACACACACACACACTGTCACACTAACAGCACAGTACGCACACTGGACCTCGGCAGAGCCATCAACACTTGGAACTGCCCTAACATACTCACAAACGTTTCACCGACACACACATACACAAGAATCACACACAAACACCCATCGACTTTTCCTTAGAGGCATACACAACGGTTTCCCGTGAACACACACACACACAGTCACACTTACAACACAGCACTCACAATGGGTATCCAGCAGAACCATCAACACTTGGAACTGCCTTAAAATATTGACAAATGTGGTCGCGACACACACATACACATGAAACTCACACAAACATCCATCGACTTATTCTTACAGGCATACACAATGTTTTCCCGCCAACACAAACACACACAGAAACACACACTGCCACACTCACAACACAGCATTCACACTGGCACTTGGAACTGCCACAACATACTCACATACGTGGTCTCGACACACACATACACAAGAAACACACACAAACACCCATCGACTTTTTCTTAGAAGCATACACTGTGGGGTTCCCCCAAACACACACACACACACAGACACACACACACTGTCACACTCACAACACAGCACTCTCACTGGGTCTCCAGCAGAGCCATCAACACTTGGAACTGCCCTAACATATTCACAAATGTGGTCCCGACACACACATACAGAAAAAACACACACAAACACCCATCGAATTTTTCTTATAGGCATACAGACTGGTTTCCTGCAAACACACACACAGACACGCACACACACTGTCACACTCACAACACACACTCACACTGGATATCCTGCAAACTCATGAAGACTTGGAACTGCCCTCACACACTCACAAATGTGGATCTGAAACACAATACGCAAGAACACACAAATACACCCATCGACTTTTTCATACAGGCATACACAATGGTTACCCGAAAACACACACACACACTAACACACTGTCACACTCGCAACACAACACTCACACTGGTCCTCGGCAGAGCCATCAACACTTGGAACTGCCCTAACATACTCCCAAACGTTTTCCCGACACACACATACACAAGAATCACACACAAACACCCATCGACTTTTTCTTACAGGCATACACAACGGTTTCCCTTGAACACACACACACACAGTCACACTTACAACACACCACTCACAATGGGTATCCAGCAGAACCATCAACACTTGGAACTGCCTTAAAATATTGACAAATGTGGTCGCGACACACACATACACATGAAACTCACACAAACATCCATCGACTTATTCTTACAGGCATACACAATGTTTTCCCGCCAACACAAACACACACAGAAACACACACTGCCACACTCACAACACAGCATTCACTCTGGCGCTTGGAACTGCCACAAAATACTCTCATACGTGGTCCCGACACACACATACACAAGAAACACACACAAACACCCATCGACTTTTTCTTAGAAGCATACACTGTGGGGTTCCCCCAAACACACACACACACACACAGACACACACACACTGTCACACTCACAACACAGCACTCTCACTGGGTCTCCAGCAGAGCCATCAACACTTGGAACTGCCCTAACATATTCACAAATGTGGTCCCGACACACACATACAGAAGAAACACACACAAACACCCATCGAATTTTTCTTATAGGCATACAGACTGGTTTCCTGCAAACACACACACACAGACACGCACACACACTGTCACACTCACAACACACACTCACACTGGATATCCAGCAAACTCATGAACACTTGGAACTGCCCTCACACACTCACAAATGTGGATCTGAAACACAATACGCAAGAACACACAAATACACCCATCGACTTTTTCATACAGGCATACACAATGGTAACCCGAAAACACACACACACACACACACACACACACACTGTCACACTCGCAACACAGCACTCACACTGGGCCTCGGCAGAGCCATCAACACTTGGAACTGCCCTAACATACTCACAAACGTTTTCCCGACACACACATACACAAGAAACACACACAAACACCCATGGAATTTTTCTTACAGGCGTACACAGGGGGTTCGGAAACACACACAGACACACACACACTATCACACTCACAACACAGCACTCACACTGGGTCTCCAACACAGCCGTCAACACTTGGAACTGCTTTAACATAATCACAAACATGGTCCTGACACACACATATACAAATAACACACACAAACACCCATCGACTTTTTCTTGCAGGCATACACAATGGTTTCCTGCAAACACACACACACACACACACACACACACAAAAGGCACACTCACGACAGAGCACTCACATTGGATCTCCAGCAGAGCCATGAACACTTGGAATTACCTTAACATATTCACAAACGTGGTCCCGAAACACACATGCAGAAGAAACACACAAAAACACCCTACGACTTTTTCTTACAGACATACACAATGGTATCCAGCAAAACACACACACACACACACAGACACTATCACACGCACAACACAGCACTCACACTGGGTCCCCGGCATAGCCATCAACAGTTGGAACTGCCCTAACATACTCACAAACGTGGTCCCGACACACACATACACAAGAAACACACACAAACTCCCATTGACTTTTACTTACAGTCATGCACAATGGTTTCCGCAAACACACACACACACACACTATCACACTCACAACACAGCATTCACACTGGCACTTGAATCTGCCCTAACATACAAACAAACGTGGTCCCGACACACACATACAGAAGAAACACACACAAACACCCATCAACATTTTGTTACAGGGAGACAGAGTGGGGTTTCCCCAAACACACACACACACACGCACACACACACACACTGTCACACTAACAGCACAGTACGCACACTGGACCTCGGCAGAGCCATCAACACTTGGAACTGCCCTAACATACTCACAAACGTTTCACCGACACACACATACACAAGAATCACACACAAACACCCATCGACTTTTTCTTACAGGCATACACAACGGTTTCCCGTGAACACACACACACACACAGTCACACTTACAACACAGCACTCACAATGGGTATCCAGCAGAACCATCAACACTTGGAACTGCCTTAAAATATTGACAAATGTGGTCGCGACACACACATACACATGAAACTCACACAAACATCCATCGACTTATTCTTACAGGCATACACAATGTTTTCCCGCCAACACAAACACACACAGAAACACACACTGCCACACTCACAACACAGCATTCACACTGGCGCTTGGAACTGCCACAACATACTCACATACGTGGTCTCGACACACACATACACAAGAAACACACACAAACACCCATCGACTTTTTCTTAGAAGCATACACTGTGGGGTTCCCCCAAACACACACACACACAGAGACACACACACACTATCACACTCACAACACAGCACTCTCACTGGGTCTCCAGCAGAGACATCAACACTTGGAACTGCCCTAACATATTCACAAATGTGGTCCCGACACACACATACAGAAAAAACACACACAAACACCCATGGAATTTTTCTTATAGGCATACAGACTGGTTTCCTGCAAACACACACACAGACACGCACACACACTGTCACACTCACAACACACACTCACACTGGATATCCTGCAAACTCATGAAGACTTGGAACTGCCCTCACACACTCACAAATGTGGATCTGAAACACAATACGCAAGAACACACAAATACACCCATCGACTTTTTCATACAGGCATACACAATGGTTACCCGAAAACACACACACACACACACACACACTGTCACACTCGCAACACAGCACTCACACTGGTCCTCGGCAGAGCCATCAACACTTGGAACTGCCCTAACATACTCCCAAACGTTTTCCCGACACACACATACACAAGAAACACACACAAACACCCATCGACTTTTTCTTACAGGCATACACAACGGTTTCCCTTGAACACACACACACACAGTCACACTTACAACACACCACTCACAATGGGTATCCAGCAGAACCATCAACACTTGGAACTGCCTTAAAATATTGACAAATGTGGTCGCGACACACACATACACATGAAACTCACACAAACATCCATCGACTTATTCTTACAGGCATACACAATGTTTTCCCGCCAACACAAACACACACAGAAACACACACTGCCACACTCACAACACAGCATTCACACTGGCACTTGGAACTGCCACAACATACTCACATACGTGGTCCCGACACACACATACACAAGAAACACACACAAACACCCATCGACTTTTTCTTAGAAGCATACACTGTCGGGTTCCCCCAAACACACACACACACAGAGACACACACACACTATCACACTCACAACACAGCACTCTCACTGGGTCTCCAGCAGAGCCATCAACACTTGGAACTGCCCTAACATATTCACAAATGTGGTCCCGACACACACATACAGAAGAAACACACACAAACACCCATGGAATTTTTCTTATAGGCATACAGACTGGTTTCCTGCAAACACACACACAGACACGCACACACACTGTCACACTCACAACACACACTCACACTGGATATCCAGCAAACTCATGAACACTTGGAACTGCCCTCACACACTCACAAATGTGGATCTGAAACACAATACGCAAGAACACACAAATACACCCATCGACTTTTTCATACAGGCATACACAATGGTAACCCGAAAACACACACACACACACACACACACACTGTCACACTCGCAACACAGCACTCACACTGGGCCTCGGCAGAGCCATCAACACTTGGAACTGCCCTAACATACTCACAAACGTTTTCCTGACACACGCATACACAAGAAACACACACAAACACCCATGGAATTTTTCTTACAGGCGTACACAGGGGGTTCGGAAACACACACAGACACACACACACTATCACACTCACAACACAGCACTCACACTGGGTCTCCAACACAGCCGTCCACACTTGGAACTGCTTTAACATAATCACAAACATGGTCCTGACACACACATATACAAATAACACACACAAACACCCATCGACTTTTTCTTGCAGGCATACACAATGGTTTCCTGCAAACACACACACACACACACACACACAAAAGGCACACTCACGACAGAGCACTCACATTGGATCTCCAGCAGAGCCATGAACACTTGGAATTACCTTAACATATTCACAAACGTGGTCCCGAAACACACATGCAGAAGAAACACACAAAAACACCCTACGACTTTTTCTTACAGACATACACAATGGTATCCAGCAAAACACACACACACACACACAGACACTATCACACGCACAACACAGCACTCACACTGGGTCCCCGGCATAGCCATCAACAGTTGGAACTGCCCTAACATACTCACAAACGTGGTCCCGACACACACATACACAAGAAACACACACAAACTCCCATTGACTTTTACTTACAGTCATGCACAATGGTTTCCGCAAACACACACACACACACACTATCACACTCACAACACAGCATTCACACTGGCACTTGAATCTGCCCTAACATACAAACAAACGTGGTCCCGACACACACATACAGAAGAAACACACACAAACACCCATCAACATTTTGTTACAGGGAGACAGAGTGGGGTTTCCCCAAACACACACACACACACGCACACACACACACACTGTCACACTAACAGCACAGTACGCACACTGGACCTCGGCAGAGCCATCAACACTTGGAACTGCCCTAACATACTCACAAACGTTTCACCGACACACACATACACAAGAATCACACACAAACACCCATCGACTTTTCCTTAGAGGCATACACAACGGTTTCCCGTGAACACACACACACACAGTCACACTTACAACACAGCACTCACAATGGGTATCCAGCAGAACCATCAACACTTGGAACTGCCTTAAAATATTGACAAATGTTGTCGCGACACACACATACACATGAAACTCACACAAACATCCATCGACTTATTCTTACAGGCATACACAATGTTTTCCCGCCAACACAAACACACACAGAAACACACACTGCCACACTCACAACACAGCATTCACACTGGCACTTGGAACTGCCACAACATACTCACATACGTGGTCTCGACACACACATACACAAGAAACACACACAAACACCCATCGACTTTTTCTTAGAAGCATACACTGTGGGGTTCCCCCAAACACACACACACACACAGACACACACACACTGTCACACTCACAACACAGCACTCTCACTGGGTCTCCAGCAGAGCCATCAACACTTGGAACTGCCCTAACATATTCACAAATGTGGTCCCGACACACACATACAGAAAAAACACACACAAACACCCATCGAATTTTTCTTATAGGCATACAGACTGGTTTCCTGCAAACACACACACAGACACGCACACACACTGTCACACTCACAACACACACTCACACTGGATATCCTGCAAACTCATGAAGACTTGGAACTGCCCTCACACACTCACAAATGTGGATCTGAAACACAATACGCAAGAACACACAAATACACCCATCGACTTTTTCATACAGGCATACACAATGGTTACCCGAAAACACACACACACACTAACACACTGTCACACTCGCAACACAACACTCACACTGGTCCTCGGCAGAGCCATCAACACTTGGAACTGCCCTAACATACTCCCAAACGTTTTCCCGACACACACATACACAAGAAACGCACACAAACACCCATCGACTTTTTCTTACAGGCATACACAACGGTTTCCCTTGAACACACACACACAAGTCACACTTACAACACACCACTCACAATGGGTATCCAGCAGAACCATCAACACTTGGAACTGCCTTAAAATATTGACAAATGTGGTCGCGACACACACATACACATGAAACTCACACAAACATCCATCGACTTATTCTTACAGGCATACACAATGTTTTCCCGCCAACACAAACACACACAGAAACACACACTGCCACACTCACAACACAGCATTCACTCTGGCGCTTGGAACTGCCACAAAATACTCTCATACGTGGTCCCGACACACACATACACAAGAAACACACACAAACACCCATCGACTTTTTCTTAGAAGCATACACTGTGGGGTTCCCCCAAACACACACACACACACACAGACACACACACACTGTCACACTCACAACACAGCACTCTCACTGGGTCTCCAGCAGAGCCATCAACACTTGGAACTGCCCTAACATATTCACAAATGTGGTCCCGACACACACATACAGAAGAAACACACACAAACACCCATCGAATTTTTCTTATAGGCATACAGACTGGTTTCCTGCAAACACACACACACAGACACGCACACACACTGTCACACTCACAACACACACTCACACTGGATATCCAGCAAACTCATGAACACTTGGAACTGCCCTCACACACTCACAAATGTGGATCTGAAACACAATACGCAAGAACACACAAATACACCCATCGACTTTTTCATACAGGCATACACAATGGTAACCCGAAAACACACACACACACACACACACACACACTGTCACACTCGCAACACAGCACTCACACTGGGCCTCGGCAGAGCCATCAACACTTGGAACTGCCCTAACATACTCACAAACGTTTTCCCGACACACACATACACAAGAAACACACACAAACACCCATGGAATTTTTCTTACAGGCGTACACAGGGGGTTCGGAAACACACACAGACACACACACACTATCACACTCACAACACAGCACTCACACTGGGTCTCCAACACAGCCGTCAACACTTGGAACTGCTTTAACATAATCACAAACATGGTCCTGACACACACATATACAAATAACACACACAAACACCCATCGACTTTTTCTTGCAGGCATACACAATGGTTTCCTGCAAACACACACACACACACACACACACACACACAAAAGGCACACTCACGACAGAGCACTCACATTGGATCTCCAGCAGAGCCATGAACACTTGGAATTACCTTAACATATTCACAAACGTGGTCCCGAAACACACATGCAGAAGAAACACACAAAAACACCCTACGACTTTTTCTTACAGACATACACAATGGTATCCAGCAAAACACACACACACACACACAGACACTATCACACGCACAACACAGCACTCACACTGGGTCCCCGGCATAGCCATCAACAGTTGGAACTGCCCTAACATACTCACAAACGTGGTCCCGACACACACATACACAAGAAACACACACAAACTCCCATTGACTTTTACTTACAGTCATGCACAATGGTTTCCGCAAACACACACACACACACACTATCACACTCACAACACAGCATTCACACTGGCACTTGAATCTGCCCTAGCATACAAACAAACGTGGTCCCGACACACACATACAGAAGAAACACACACAAACACCCATCAACATTTTGTTACAGGGAGACAGAGTGGGGTTTCCCCAAACACACACACACACACGCACACACACACACACTGTCACACTAACAGCACAGTACGCACACTGGACCTCGGCAGAGCCATCAACACTTGGAACTGCCCTAACATACTCACAAACGTTTCACCGACACACACATACACAAGAATCACACACAAACACCCATCGACTTTTTCTTACAGGCATACACAACGGTTTCCCGTGAACACACACACACACACAGTCACACTTACAACACAGCACTCACAATGGGTATCCAGCAGAACCATCAACACTTGGAACTGCCTTAAAATATTGACAAATGTGGTCGCGACACACACATACACATGAAACTCACACAAACATCCATCGACTTATTCTTACAGGCATACACAATGTTTTCCCGCCAACACAAACACACACAGAAACACACACTGCCACACTCACAACACAGCATTCACACTGGCGCTTGGAACTGCCACAACATACTCACATACGTGGTCTCGACACACACATACACAAGAAACACACACAAACACCCATCGACTTTTTCTTAGAAGCATACACTGTGGGGTTCCCCCAAACACACACACACACAGAGACACACACACACTATCACACTCACAACACAGCACTCTCACTGGGTCTCCAGCAGAGACATCAACACTTGGAACTGCCCTAACATATTCACAAATGTGGTCCCGACACACACATACAGAAAAAACACACACAAACACCCATGGAATTTTTCTTATAGGCATACAGACTGGTTTCCTGCAAACACACACACAGACACGCACACACACTGTCACACTCACAACACACACTCACACTGGATATCCTGCAAACTCATGAAGACTTGGAACTGCCCTCACACACTCACAAATGTGGATCTGAAACACAATACGCAAGAACACACAAATACACCCATCGACTTTTTCATACAGGCATACACAATGGTTACCCGAAAACACACACACACACACACACACTGTCACACTCGCAACACAGCACTCACACTGGTCCTCGGCAGAGCCATCAACACTTGGAACTGCCCTAACATACTCCCAAACGTTTTCCCGACACACACATACACAAGAAACGCACACAAACACCCATCGACTTTTTCTTACAGGCATACACAACGGTTTCCCTTGAACACACACACACACAGTCACACTTACAACACACCACTCACAATGGGTATCCAGCAGAACCATCAACACTTGGAACTGCCTTAAAATATTGACAAATGTGGTCGCGACACACACATACACATGAAACTCACACAAACATCCATCGACTTATTCTTACAGGCATACACAATGTTTTCCCGCCAACACAAACACACACAGAAACACACACTGCCACACTCACAACACAGCATTCACTCTGGCGCTTGGAACTGCCACAAAATACTCTCATACGTGGTCCCGACACACACATACACTAGAAACACACACAAACACCCATCGACTTTTTCTTAGAAGCATACACTGTGGGGTTCCCCCAAACACACACACACACACAGACACACACACACTATCACACTCACAACACAGCACTCTCACTGGGTCTCCAGCAGAGCCATCAACACTTGGAACTGCCCTAACATATTCACAAATGTGGTCCCGACACACACATACAGAAAAAACACACACAAACACCCATCGAATTTTTCTTATAGGCATACAGACTGGTTTCCTGCAAACACACACACAGACACGCACACACACTGTCACACTCACAACACACACTCACACTGGATATCCTGTAAACTCATGAAGACTTGGAACTGCCCTCACACACTCACAAATGTGGATCTGAAACACAATACGCAAGAACACACAAATACACCCATCGACTTTTTCATACAGGCATACACAATGGTTACCCGAAAACACACACACACACACACACACACACTGTCACACTCGCAACACAGCACTCACACTGGTCCTCGGCAGAGCCATCAACACTTGGAACTGCCCTAACATACTCCCAAACGTTTTCCCGACACACACATACACAAGAAACGCACACAAACACCCATCGACTTTTTCTTACAGGCATACACAACGGTTTCCCTTGAACACACACACACACAGTCACACTTACAACACACCACTCACAATGGGTATCCAGCAGAACCATCAACACTTGGAACTGCCTTAAAATATTGACAAATGTGGTCGCGACACACACATACACATGAAACTCACACAAACATCCATCGACTTATTCTTACAGGCATACACAATGTTTTCCCGCCAACACAAACACACACAGAAACACACACTGCCACACTCACAACACAGCATTCACTCTGGCGCTTGGAACTGCCACAAAATACTCTCATACGTGGTCCCGACACACACATACACTAGAAACACACACAAACACCCATCGACTTTTTCTTAGAAGCATACACTGTGGGGTTCCCCCAAACACACACACACACACAGACACACACACACTATCACACTCACAACACAGCACTCTCACTGGGTCTCCAGCAGAGCCATCAACACTTGGAACTGCCCTAACATATTCACAAATGTGGTCCCGACACACACATACAGAAGAAACACACACAAACACCCATCGAATTTTTCTTATAGGCATACAGACTGGTTTCCTGCAAACACACACACAGACACGCACACACACTGTCACACTCACAACACACACTCACACTGGATATCCAGCAAACTCATGAAGACTTGGAACTGCCCTCACACACTCACAAATGTGGATCTGAAACACAATACGCAAGAACACACAAATACACCCATCGACTTTTTCATACAGGCATACACAATGGTAACCCGAAAACACACACACACACACACACACACACTGTCACACTCGCAACACAGCACTCACACTGGGCCTCGGCAGAGCCATCAACACTTGGAACTGCCCTAACATACTCACAAACGTTTTCCTGACACACGCATACACAAGAAACACACACAAACACCCATGGAATTTGTCTTACAGGCGTACACAGGGGGTTCGGAAACACACACAGACACACACACACTATCACACTCACAACACAGCACTCACACTGGGTCTCCAACACAGCCGTCAACACTTGGAACTGCTTTAACATAATCACAAACATGGTCCTGACACACACATATACAAATAACACACACAAACACCCATCGACTTTTTCTTGCAGGCATACACAATGGTTTCCTGCAAACACACACACACACACACACACAAAAGGCACACTCACGACAGAGCACTCACATTGGATCTCCAGCAGAGCCATGAACACTTGGAATTACCTTAACATATTCACAAACGTGGTCCCGAAACACACATGCAGAAGAAACACACAAAAACACCCTACGACTTTTTCTTACAGACATACACAATGGTATCCAGCAAAACACACACACACACACACAGACACTATCACACGCACAACACAGCACTCACACTGGGTCCCCGGCATAGCCATCAACAGTTGGAACTGCCCTAACATACTCACAAACGTGGTCCCGACACACACATACACAAGAAACACACACAAACTCCCATTGACTTTTACTTACAGTCATGCACAATGGTTTCCGCAAACACACACACACACACACACTATCACACTCACAACACAGCATTCACACTGGCACTTGAATCTGCCCTAACATACAAACAAACGTGGTCCCGACACACACATACAGAAGAAACACACACAAACACCCATCAACATTTTGTTACAGGGAGACAGAGTGGGGTTTCCCCAAACACACACACACACACACACACACTGTCACACTAACAGCACAGTACGCACACTGGACCTCGGCAGAGCCATCAACACTTGGAACTGCCCTAACATACTCACAAACGTTTCACCGACACACACATACACAAGAATCACACACAAACACCCATCGACTTTTTCTTACAGGCATACACAACGGTTTCCCGTGAACACACACACACACAGTCACACTTACAACACAGCACTCACAATGGGTATCCAGCAGAACCATCAACACTTGGAACTGCCTTAAAATATTGACAAATGTGGTCGCGACACACACATACACATGAAACTCACACAAACATCCATCGACTTATTCTTACAGGCATACACAATGTTTTCCCGCCAACACAAACACACACAGAAACACACACTGCCACACTCACAACACAGCATTCACACTGGCGCTTGGAACTGCCACAACATACTCACATACGTGGTCTCGACACACACATACACAAGAAACACACACAAACACCCATCGACTTTTTCTTAGAAGCATACACTGTGGGGTTCCCCCAAACACACACACACACACACAGACACACACACACTATCACACTCACAACACAGCACTCTCACTGGGTCTCCAGCAGAGCCATCAACATTGGAACTGCCCTAACAAATTCACAAATGTGGTCCCGACACACACATACAGAAAAAACACACACAAACACCCATCGAATTTTTCTTATAGGCATAGAGACTGGTTTCCTGCAAACACACACACAGACACGCACACACACTGTCACACTCACAACACACACTCACACTGGATATCCTGCAAACTCATGAAGACTTGGAACTGCCCTCACACACTCACAAATGTGGATCTGAAACACAATACGCAAGAACACACAAATACACCCATCGACTTTTTCATACAGGCATACACAATGGTTACCCGAAAACACACACACACACACACACACTGTCACACTCGCAACACAGCACTCACACTGGTCCTCGGCAGAGCCATCAACACTTGGAACTGCCCTAACATACTCCCAAACATTTTCCCGACACACACATACACAAGAAACGCACACAAACACCCATCGACTTTTTCTTACAGGCATACACAACGGTTTCCCTTGAACACACACACACACAGTCACACATACAGCACACCACTCACAATGGGTATCCAGCAGAACCATCAACACTTGGAACTGCCTTAAAATATTGACAAATGTGGTCGCGACACACACATACACATGAAACTCACACAAACATCCATCGACTTATTCTTACAGGCATACACAATGTTTTCCCGCCAACACAAACACACACAGAAACACACACTGCCACACTCACAACACAGCATTCACTCTGGCGCTTGGAACTGCCACAAAATACTCTCATACGTGGTCCCGACACACACATACACAAGAAACACACACAAACACCCATCGACTTTTTCTTAGAAGCATACACTGTGGGGTTCCCCCAAACACACACACACACACAGACACACACACACTGTCACACTCACAACACAGCACTCTCACTGGGTCTCCAGCAGAGCCATCAACACTTGGAACTGCCCTAACATATTCACAAATGTGGTCCCGACACACACATACAGAAGAAACACACACAAACACCCATCGAATTTTTCTTATAGGCATACAGACTGGTTTCCTGCAAACACACACACAGACACGCACACACACTGTCACACTCACAACACACACTCACACTGGATATCCAGCAAACTCATGAACACTTGGAACTGCCCTCACACACTCACAAATGTGGATCTGAAACACAATACGCAAGAACACACAAATACACCCATCGACTTTTTCATACAGGCATACACAATGGTAACCCGAAAACACACACACACACACACACACACACACTGTCACACTCGCAACACAGCACTCACACTGGGCCTCGGCAGAGCCATCAACACTTGGAACTGCCCTAACATACTCACAAACGTTTTCCTGACACACGCATACACAAGAAACACACACAAACACCCATGGAATTTTTCTTACAGGCGTACACAGGGGGTTCGGAAACACACACAGACACACACACACTATCACACTCACAACACAGCACTCACACTGGGTCTCCAACACAGCCGTCAACACTTGGAACTGCTTTAACATAATCACAAACATGGTCCTGACACACACATATACAAATAACACACACAAACACCCATCGACTTTTTCTTGCAGGCATACACAATGGTTTCCTGCAAACACACACACACACACACACACACACACAAAAGGCACACTCACGACAGAGCACTCACATTGGATCTCCAGCAGAGCCATGAACACTTGGAATTACCTTAACATATTCACAAACGTGGTCCCGAAACACACATGCAGAAGAAACACACAAAAACACCCTACGACTTTTTCTTACAGACATACACAATGGTATCCAGCAAAACACACACACACACACACAGACACTATCACACGCACAACACAGCACTCACACTGGGTCCCCGGCATAGCCATCAACAGTTGGAACTGCCCTAACATACTCACAAACGTGGTCCCGACACACACATACACAAGAAACACACACAAACTCCCATTGACTTTTACTTACAGTCATGCACAATGGTTTCCGCAAACACACACACACACACACTATCACACTCACAACACAGCATTCACACTGGCACTTGAATCTGCCCTAACATACAAACAAACGTGGTCCCGACACACACATACACAAGAAACACACACAAACACCCATCAACATTTTGTTACAGGGAGACAGAGTGGGGTTTCCCCAAACACACACACACACACACACACACACACACTGTCACACTAACAGCACAGTACGCACACTGGACCTCGGCAGAGCCATCAACACTTGGAACTGCCCTAACATACTCACAAACGTTTCACCGACACACACATACACAAGAATCACACACAAACACCCATCGACTTTTTCTTACAGGCATACACAACGGTTTCCCGTGAACACACACACACACAGTCACACTTACAACACAGCACTCACAATGGGTATCCAGCAGAACAATCAACACTTGGAACTGCCTTAAAATATTGACAAATGTGGTCGCGACACACACATACACATGAAACTCACACAAACATCCATCGACTTATTCTTACAGGCATACACAATGTTTTCCCGCCAACACAAACACACACAGAAACACACACTGCCACACTCACAACACAGCATTCACACTGGCACTTGGAACTGCCACAACATACTCACATATGTGGTCTCGACACACACATACACAAGAAACACACACAAACACCCATCGACTTTTTCTTAGAAGCATACACTGTGGGGTTCCCCCAAACACACACACACACACAGACACACACACACTATCACACTCACAACACAGCACTCTCACTGGTTCTCCAGCAGAGCCATCAACACTTGGAACTGCCCTAACATATTCACAAATGTGGTCCCGACACACACATACAGAAAAAACACACACAAACACCCATCGAATTTTTCTTATAGGCATACAGACTGGTTTCCTGCAAACACACACACAGACACGCACACACACTGTCACACTCACAACACACACTCACACTGGATATCCTGCAAACTCATGAAGACTTGGAACTGCCCTCACACACTCACAAATGTGGATCTGAAACACAATACGCAAGAACACACAAATACACCCATCGACTTTTTCATACAGGCATACACAATGGTAACCCGAAAACACACACACACACACACACACTGTCACACTCGCAACACAGCACTCACACTGGTCCTCGGCAGAGCCATCAACACTTGGAACTGCCCTAACATACTCCCAAACATTTTCCCGACACACACATACACAAGAAACGCACACAAACACCCATCGACTTTTTCTTACAGGCATACACAACGGTTTCCCTTGAACACACACACACACATTCACACTTACAACACACCACTCACAATGGGTATCCAGCAGAACCATCAACACTTGGAACTGCCTTAAAATATTGACAAATGTGGTCGCGACACACACATACACATGAAACTCACACAAACATCCATCGACTTATTCTTACAGGCATACACAATGTTTTCCCGCCAACACAAACACACACAGAAACACACACTGCCACACTCACAACACAGCATTCACTCTGGCGCTTGGAACTGCCACAAAATACTCTCATACGTGGTCCCGACACACACATACACAAGAAACACACACAAACACCCATCGACTTTTTCTTAGAAGCATACACTGTGGGGTTCCCCCAAACACACACACACACACAGACACACACACACTGTCACACTCACAACACAGCACTCTCACTGGGTCTCCAGCAGAGCCATCAACACTTGGAACTGCCCTAACATATTCACAAATGTGGTCCCGACACACACATACAGAAGAAACACACACAAACACCCATCGAATTTTTCTTATAGGCATACAGACTGGTTTCCTGCAAACACACACACAGACACGCACACACACTGTCACACTCACAACACACACTCACACTGGATATCCAGCAAACTCATGAACACTTGGAACTGCCCTCACACACTCACAAATGTGGATCTGAAACACAATACGCAAGAACACACAAATACACCCATCGACTTTTTCATACAGGCATACACAATGGTAACCCGAAAACACACACACACACACACACACACACACTGTCACACTCGCAACACAGCACTCACACTGGGCCTCGGCAGAGCCATCAACACTTGGAACTGCCCTAACATACTCACAAACGTTTTCCTGACACACGCATACACAAGAAACACACACAAACACCCATGGAATTTTTCTTACAGGCGTACACAGGGGGTTCGGAAACACACACAGACACACACACACTATCACACTCACAACACAGCACTCACACTGGGTCTCCAACACAGCCGTCAACACTTGGAACTGCTTTAACATAATCACAAACATGGTCCTGACACACACATATACAAATAACACACACAAACACCCATCGACTTTTTCTTGCAGGCATACACAATGGTTTCCTGCAAACACACACACACACACACACACACACACACAAAAGGCACACTCACGACAGAGCACTCACATTGGATCTCCAGCAGAGCCATGAACACTTGGAATTACCTTAACATATTCACAAACGTGGTCCCGAAACACACATGCAGAAGAAACACACAAAAACACCCTACGACTTTTTCTTACAGACATACACAATGGTATCCAGCAAAACACACACACACACACACAGACACTATCACACGCACAACACAGCACTCACACTGGGTCCCCGGCATAGCCATCAACAGTTGGAACTGCCCTAACATACTCACAAACGTGGTCCCGACACACACATACACAAGAAACACACACAAACTCCCATTGACTTTTACTTACAGTCATGCACAATGGTTTCCGCAAACACACACACTATCACACTCACAACACAGCATTCACACTGGCACTTGAATCTGCCCTAACATACAAACAAACGTGGTCCCGACACACACATACAGAAGAAACACACACAAACACCCATCAACATTTTGTTACAGGGAGACAGAGTGGGGTTTCCCCAAACACACACACACACAGACACACACTGTCACACTAACAGCACAGTACGCACACTGGACCTCGGCAGAGCCATCAACACTTGGAACTGCCCTAACATACTCACAAACGTTTCACCGACACACACATACACAAGAATCACACACAAACACCCATCGACTTTTTCTTACAGGCATACACAACGGTTTCCCGTGAACACACACACACACAGTCACACTTACAACACACCACTCACAATGGGTATCCGGCAGAACCATCAACACTTGGAACTGCCTTAAAATATTGACAAATGTGGTCGCGACACACACATACACATGAAACTCACACAAACATCCATCGACTTATTCTTACAGGCATACACAATGTTTTCCCGCCAACACAAACACACACAGAAACACACACTGCCACACTCACAACACAGCATTCACACTGGCGCTTGGAACTGCCACAACATACTCACATACGTGGTCTCGACACACACATACACAAGAAACACACACAAACACCCATCGACTTTTTCTTAGAAGCATACACTGTGGGGTTCCCCCAAACACACACACACACACAGACACACACACACTATCACACTCACAACACAGCACTCTCACTGGGTCTCCAGCAGAGCCATCAACACTTGGAACTGCCCTAACATATTCACAAATGTGGTCCCGACACACACATACAGAAGAAACACACACAAACACCCATCGAATTTTTCTTATAGGCATACAGACTGGTTTCCTGCAAACACACACACAGACACGCACACACACTGTCACACTCACAACACACACTCACACTGGATATCCAGCAAACTCATGAACACTTGGAACTGCCCTCACACACTCACAAATGTGGATCTGAAACACAATACGCAAGAACACACAAATACACCCATCGACTTTTTCATACAGGCATACACAATGGTTACCCGAAAACACACACACACACACACACACACTGTCACACTCGCAACACAGCACTCACACTGGTCCTCGGCAGAGCCATCAACACTTGGAACTGCCCTAACATACTCCCAAACGTTTTCCCGACACACACATACACAAGAAACGCACACAAACACCCATCGACTTTTTCTTACAGGCATACACAACGGTTTCCCTTGAACACACACACACACAGTCACACTTACAACACACCACTCACAATGGGTATCCAGCAGAACCATCAACACTTGGAACTGCCTTAAAATATTGACAAATGTGGTCGCGACACACACATACACATGAAACTCACACAAACATCCATCGACTTATTCTTACAGGCATACACAATGTTTTCCCGCCAACACAAACACACACAGAAACACACACTGCCACACTCACAACACAGCATTCACTCTGGCGCTTGGAACTGCCACAAAATACTCTCATACGTGGTCCCGACACACACATACACAAGAAACACACACAAACACCCATCGACTTTTTCTTAGAAGCATACACTGTGGGGTTCCCCCAAACACACACACACACACAGACACACACACACTGTCACACTCACAACACAGCACTCTCACTGGGTCTCCAGCAGAGCCATCAACACTTGGAACTGCCCTAACATATTCACAAATGTGGTCCCGACACACACATACAGAAGAAACACACACAAACACCCATCGAATTTTTCTTATAGGCATACAGACTGGTTTCCTGCAAACACACACACAGACACGCACACACACTGTCACACTCACAACACACACTCACACTGGATATCCAGCAAACTCATGAACACTTGGAACTGCCCTCACACACTCACAAATGTGGATCTGAAACACAATACGCAAGAACACACAAATACACCCATCGACTTTTTCATACAGGCATACACAATGGTAACCCGAAAACACACACACACACACACACACACTGTCACACTCGCAAAACAGCACTCACACTGGGCCTCGGCAGAGCCATCAACACTTGGAACTGCCCTAACATACTCACAAACGTTTTCCTGACACACGCATACACAAGAAACACACACAAACACCCATGGAATTTTTCTTACAGGCGTACACAGGGGGTTCGGAAACACACACAGACACACACACACTATCACACTCACAACACAGCACTCACACTGGGTCTCCAACACAGCCGTCAACACTTGGAACTGCTTTAACATAATCACAAACATGGTCCTGACACACGCATATACAAATAACACACACAAACACCCATCGACTTTTTCTTGCAGGCATACACAATGGTTTCCTGCAAACACACACACACACACACACACACAAAAGGCACACTCACGACAGAGCACTCACATTGGATCTCCAGCAGAGCCATGAACACTTGGAATTACCTTAACATATTCACAAACGTGGTCCCGAAACACACATGCAGAAGAAACACACAAAAACACCCTACGACTTTTTCTTACAGACATACACAATGGTATCCAGCAAAACACACACACACACACACAGACACTATCACACGCACAACACAGCACTCACACTGGGTCCCCGGCATAGCCATCAACAGTTGGAACTGCCCTAACATACTCACAAACGTGGTCCCGACACACACATACACAAGAAACACACACAAACTCCCATTGACTTTTACTTACAGTCATGCACAATGGTTTCCGCAAACACACACACACACACACTATCACACTCACAACACAGCATTCACACTGCACTTGAATCTGCCCTATCATACAAACAAACGTGGTCCCGACACACTCATACAGAAGAAACACACACAAACACCCATCAACATTTTGTTACAGGGAGACAGAGTGGGGTTTCCCCAAACACACACACACACACACACACACACTGTCACACTAACAGCACAGTACGCACACTGGACCTCGGCAGAGCCATCAACACTTGGAACTGCCCTAACATACTCACAAACGTTTCACCGACACACACATACACAAGAATCACACACAAACACCCATCGACTTTTTCTTACAGGCATACACAACGGTTTCCCGTGAACACACACACACACAGTCACACTTACAACACAGCACTCACAATGGGTATCCAGCAGAACCATCAACACTTGGAACTGCCTTAAAATATTGACAAATGTGGTCGCGACACACACATACACATGAAACTCACACAAACATCCATCGACTTATTCTTACAGGCATACACAATGTTTTCCCGCCAACAGAAACACACACAGAAACACACACTGCCACACTCACAACACAGCATTCACACTGGCGCTTGGAACTGCCACAACATACTCACATACGTGGTCTCGACACACACATACACAAGAAACACACACAAACACCCATCGACTTTTTCTTAGAAGCATACACTGTGGGGTTCCCCCAAACACACACACACACACAGACCCACACACACTATCACACTCACAACACAGCACTCTCACTGGGTCTCCAGCAGAGCCATCAACACTTGGAACTGCCCTAACATATTCACAAATGTGGTCCCGACACACACATACAGAAAAAACACACACAAACACCCATCGAATTTTTCTTATAGGCATACAGACTGGTTTCCTGCAAACACACACACAGACACGCACACACACTGTCACACTCACAACACACACTCACACTGGATATCCTGCAAACTCATGAACACTTGGAACTGCCCTCACACACTCACAAATGTGGATCTGAAACACAATACGCAAGAACACACAAATACACCCATCGACTTTTTCATACAGGCATACACAATGGTTACCCGAAAACACACACACACACAAACACACACTGTCACACTCGCAACACAGCACTCACACTGGTCCTCGGCAGAGCCATCAACACTTGGAACTGCCCTAACATACTCCCAAACGTTTTCCCGACACACACATACACAAGAAACGCACACAAACACCCATCGACTTTTTCTTACAGGCATACACAACGGTTTCCCTTGAACACACACACACAGTCACACTTACAACACACCACTCACAATGGGTATCCAGCAGAACCATCAACACTTGGAACTGCCTTAAAATATTGACAAATGTGGTCGCGACACACACATACACATGAAACTCACACAAACATCCATCGACTTATTCTTACAGGCATACACAATGTTTTCCCGCCAACACAAACACACAGAGAAACACACACTGCCACACTCACAACACAGCATTCACTCTGGCGCTTGGAACTGCCACAAAATACTCTCATACGTGGTCCCGACACACACATACACAAGAAACACACACAAACACCCATCGACTTTTTCTTAGAAGCATACACTGTGGGGTTCCCCCAAACACACACACACACACAGACACACACACACTGTCACACTCACAACACAGCACTCTCACTGGGTCTCCAGCAGAGCCATCAACACTTGGAACTGCCCTAACATATTCACAAATGTGGTCCCGACACACACATACAGAAGAAACACACACAAACACCCATCGAATTTTTCTTATAGGCATAGAGACTGGTTTCCTGCAAACACACACACACAGACACGCACACACACTGTCACACTCACAACACACACTCACACTGGATATCCAGCAAACTCATGAACACTTGGAACTGCCCTCACACACTCACAAATGTGGATCTGAAACACAATACGCAAGAACACACAAATACACCCATCGACTTTTTCATACAGGCATACACAATGGTTACCCGAAAACACACACACACACACACACACTGTCACACTCGCAACACAGCACTCACACTGGGCCTCGGCAGAGCCATCAACACTTGGAACTGCCCTAACATACTCACAAACGTTTTCCTGACACACGCATACACAAGAAACACACACAAACACCCATGGAATTTTTCTTACAGGCGTACACAGGGGGTTCGGAAACACACACAGACACACACACACTATCACACTCACAACACAGCACTCACACTGGGTCTCCAACACAGCCGTCAACACTTGGAACTGCTTTAACATAATCACAAACATGGTCCTGACACACGCATATACAAATAACACACACAAACACCCATCGACTTTTTCTTGCAGGCATACACAATGGTTTCCTGCAAACACACACACACACACACACACACAAAAGGCACACTCACGACAGAGCACTCACATTGGATCTCCAGCAGAGCCATGAACACTTGGAATTACCTTAACATATTCACAAACGTGGTCCCGAAACACACATGCAGAAGAAACACACAAAAACACCCTACGACTTTTTCTTACAGACATACACAATGGTATCCAGCAAAACACACACACACACACACAGACACTATCACACGCACAACACAGCACTCACACTGGGTCCCCGGCATAGCCATCAACAGTTGGAACTGCCCTAACATACTCACAAACGTGGTCCCGACACACACATACACAAGAAACACACACAAACTCCCATTGACTTTTACTTACAGTCATGCACAATGGTTTCCGCAAACACACACACACACACTATCACACTCACAACATAGCATTCACACTGGCACTTGAATCTGCCCTAACATACAAACAAACGTGGTCCCGACACACACATACAGAAGAAACACACACAAACACCCATCAACATTTTGTTACAGGGAGACAGAGTGGGGATTCCCCAAACACACACACACACACACACACACACACTGTCACACTAACAGCACAGTACGCACACTGGACCTCGGCAGAGCCATCAACACTTGGAACTGCCCTAACATACTCACAAACGTTTCACCGACACACACATACACAAGAATCACACACAAACACCCATCGACTTTTTCTTACAGGCATACACAACGGTTTCCCGTGAACACACACACACACAGTCACACTTACAACACAGCACTCACAATGGGTATCCAGCAGAACCATCAACACTTGGAACTGCCTTAAAATATTGACAAATGTGGTCGCGACACACACATACACATGAAACTCACACAAACATCCATCGACTTATTCTTACAGGCATACACAATGTTTTCCCGCCAACACAAACACACACAGAAACACACACTGCCACACTCACAACACAGCATTCACACTGGCGCTTGGAACTGCCACAACATACTCACATACGTGGTCCCGACACACACATACACAAGAAACACACACAAACACCCATCGACTTTTTCTTAGAAGCATACACTGTGGGGTTCCCCCAAACACACACACACACACAGACACACACACACTATCACACTCACAACACAGCACTCTCACTGGGTCTCCAGCAGAGCCATCAACACTTGGAACTGCCCTAACATATTCACAAATGTGGTCCCGACACACACATACAGAAAAAACACACACAAACACCCATCGAATTTTTCTTATAGGCATACAGACTGGTTTCCTGCAAACACACACACAGACACGCACACACACTGTCACACTCACAACACACACTCACACTGGATATCCTGCAAACTCATGAAGACTTGGAACTGCCCTCACACACTCACAAATGTGGATCTGAAACACAATACGCAAGAACACACAAATACACCCATCGACTTTTTCATACAGGCATACACAATGGTTACCCGAAAACACACACACACACACACACACTGTCACACTCGCAACACAGCACTCACACTGGGCCTCGGCAGAGCCATCAACACTTGGAACTGCCCTAACATACTCCCAAACGTTTTCCCGACACACACATACACAAGAAACGCACACAAACACCCATCGACTTTTTCTTACAGGCATACACAACGGTTTCCCTTGAACACACACACACACAGTCACACTTACAACACACCACTCACAATGGGTATCCAGCAGAACCATCAACACTTGGAACTGCCTTAAAATATTGACAAATGTGGTCGCGACACACACATACACATGAAACTCACACAAACATCCATCGACTTATTCTTACAGGCATACACAATGTTTTCCCGCCAACACAAACACACACAGAAACACACACTGCCACACTCACAACACAGCATTCACTCTGGCGCTTGGAACTGCCACAAAATACTCTCATACGTGGTCCCGACACACACATACACAAGAAACACACACAAACACCCATCGACTTTTTCTTAGAAGCATACACTGTGGGGTTCCCCCAAACACACACACACACACAGACACACACACACTGTCACACTCACAACACAGCACTCTCACTGGGTCTCCAGCAGAGCCATCAACACTTGGAACTGCCCTAACATATTCACAAATGTGGTCCCGACACACACATACAGAAGAAACACACACAAACACCCATCGAATTTTTCTTATAGGCATACAGACTGGTTTCCTGCAAACACACACACAGACACGCACACACACTGTCACACTCACAACACACACTCACACTGGATATCCTGCAAACTCATGAACACTTGGAACTGCCCTCACACACTCACAAATGTGGATCTGAAACACAATACGCAAGAACACACAAATACACCCATCGACTTTTTCATACAGGCATACACAATGGTTACCCGAAAACACACACACACACACACACACTGTCACACTCGCAACACAGCACTCACACTGGGCCTCGGCAGAGCCATCAACACTTGGAACTGCCCTAACATACTCACAAACGTTTTCCTGACACACGCATACACAAGAAACACACACAAACACCCATGGAATTTTTCTTACAGGCATACACAGGGGGTTCGGAAACACACACAGACACACACACACTATCACACTCACAACACAGCACTCACACTGGGTCTCCAACACAGCCGTCAACACTTGGAACTGCTTTAACATAATCACAAACATGGTCCTGACACACACATATACAAATAACACACACAAACACCCATCGACTTTTTCTTGCAGGCATACACAATGGTTTCCTGCAAACACACACACACACACACACACACACACACAAAAGGCACACTCACGACAGAGCACTCACATTGGATCTCCAGCAGAGCCATGAACACTTGGAATTACCTTAACATATTCACAAACGTGGTCCCGAAACACACATGCAGAAGAAACACACAAAAACACCCTACGACTTTTTCTTACAGACATACACAATGGTATCCAGCAAAACACACACACACACACAGACACTATCACACGCACAACACAGCACTCACACTGGGTCCCCGGCATAGCCATCAACAGTTGGAACTGCCCTAACATACTCACAAACGTGGTCCCGACACACACGTACACAAGAAACACACACAAACTCCCATTGACTTTTACTTACAGTCATGCACAATGGTTTCCGCAAACACACACACACACACACTATCACACTCACAACACAGCATTCACACTGGCACTTGAATCTGCCCTAACATACAAACAAACGTGGTCCCGACACACACATACAGAAGAAACACACACAAACACCCATCAACATTTTGTTACAGGGAGACAGAGTGGGGTTTCCCCAAACACACACACACACACACACACTGTCACACTAACAGCACAGTACGCACACTGGACCTCGGCAGAGCCATCAACACTTGGAACTGCCCTAACATACTCACAAACGTTTCACCGACACACACATACACAAGAATCACACACAAACACCCATCGACTTTTTCTTACAGGCATACACAACGGTTTCCCGTGAACACACACACACACAGTCACACTTACAACACAGCACTCACAATGGGTATCCAGCAGAACCATCAACACTTGGAACTGCCTTAAAATATTGACAAATGTGGTCGCGACACACACATACACATGAAACTCACACAAACATCCATCGACTTATTCTTACAGGCATACACAATGCTTTCCCGCCAACACAAACACACACAGAAACACACACTGCCACACTCACAACACAGCATTCACACTGGCGCTTGGAACTGCCACAACATACTCACATACGTGGTCCCGACACACACATACACAAGAAACACACACAAACACCCATCGACTTTTTCTTAGAAGCATACACTGTGGGGTTCCCCCAAACACACACACACACACAGACACACACACACTATCACACTCACAACACAGCACTCTCACTGGGTCTCCAGCAGAGCCATCAACACTTGGAACTGCCCTAACATATTCACAAATGTGGTCCCGACACACACATACAGAAAAAACACACACAAACACCCATCGAATTTTTCTTATAGGCATACAGACTGATTTCCTGCAAACACACACACAGACACGCACACACAGTGTCACACTCACAACACACACTCACACTGGATATCCAGCAAACTCATGAAGACTTGGAACTGCCCTCACACACTCACAAATGTGGATCTGAAACACAATACGCAAGAACACACAAATACACCCATCGACTTTTTCATACAGGCATACACAATGGTTACCCGAAAACACACACACACACACACACACTGTCACACTCGCAACACAGCACTCACACTGGTCCTCGGCAGAGCCATCAACACTTGGAACTGCCCTAACATACTCCCAAACGTTTTCCCGACACACACATACACAAGAAACGCACACAAACACCCATCGACTTTTTCTTACAGGCATACACAACGGTTTCCCTTGAACACACACACACAGTCACACTTACAACACACCACTCACAATGGGTATCCAGCAGAACCATCAACACTTGGAACTGCCTTAAAATATTGACAAATGTGGTCGCGACACACACATACACATGAAACTCACACAAACATCCATCGACTTATTCTTACAGGCATACACAATGTTTTCCCGCCAACACAAACACACACAGAAACACACACTGCCACACTCACAACACAGCATTCACTCTGGCGCTTGGAACTGCCACAAAATACTCTCATACGTGGTCCCGACACACACATACACAAGAAACACACACAAACACCCATCGACTTTTTCTTAGAAGCATACACTGTGGGGTTCCCCCAAACACACACACACACACAGACACACACACACTGTCACACTCACAACACAGCACTCTCACTGGGTCTCCAGCAGAGCCATCAACACTTGGAACTGCCCTAACATATTCACAAATGTGGTCCCGACACACACATACAGAAGAAACACACACAAACACCCATCAAATTTTTCTTATAGGCATACAGACTGGTTTCCTGCAAACACACACACAGACACGCACACACACTGTCACACTCACAACACACACTCACACTGGATATCCAGCAAACTCATGAACACTTGGAACTGCCCTCACACACTCACAAATGTGGATCTGAAACACAATACGCAAGAACACACAAATACACCCATCGACTTTTTCATACAGGCATACAAAATGGTAACCCGAAAACACACACACACACACACACACACTGTCACACTCGCAACACAGCACTCACACTGGGCCTCGGCAGAGCCATCAACACTTGGAACTGCCCTAACATACTCACAAACGTTTTCCTGACACACGCATACACAAGAAACACACACAAACACCCATGGAATTTTTCTTACAGGCGTACACAGGGGGTTCGGAAACACACACAGACACACACACACTATCACACTCACAACACAGCACTCACACTGGGTCTCCAACACAGCCGTCAACACTTGGAACTGCTTTAACATAATCACAAACATGGTCCTGACACACACATATACAAATAACACACACAAACACCCATCGACTTTTTCTTGCAGGCATACACAATGGTTTCCTGCAAACACACACACACACACACACACACACACACACACAAAAGGCACACTCACGACAGAGCACTCACATTGGATCTCCAGCAGAGCCATGAACACTTGGAATTACCTTAACATATTCACAAACGTGGTCCCGAAACACACATGCAGAAGAAACACACAAAAACACCCTACGACTTTTTCTTACAGACATACACAATGGTATCCAGCAAAACACACACACACACACACAGACACTATCACACGCACAACACAGCACTCACACTGGGTCCCCGGCATAGCCATCAACAGTTGGAACTGCCCTAACATACTCACAAACGTGGTCCCGACACACACATACACAAGAAACACACACAAACTCCCATTGACTTTTCCTTACAGTCATGCACAATGGTTTCCGCAAACACACACACACACACACTATCACACTCACAACACAGCATTCACACTGGCACTTGAATCTGCCCTAACATACAAACAAACGTGGTCCCGACACACACATACAGAAGAAACACACACAAACACCCATCAACATTTTGTTACAGGGAGACAGAGTGGGGTTTCCCCAAACACACACACACACACACACACACACACTGTCACACTAACAGCACAGTACGCACACTGGACCTCGGCAGAGCCATCAACACTTGGAACTGCCCTAACATACTCACAAACGTTTCACCGACACACACATACACAAGAATCACACACAAACACCCATCGACTTTTCCTTACAGGCATACACCACGGTTTCCCGTGAACACACACACACACACAGTCACACTTACAACACAGCACTCACAATGGGTATCCAGCAGAACCATCAACACTTGGAACTGCCTTAAAATATTGACAAATGTGGTCGCGACACACACATACACATGAAACTCACACAAACATCCATCGACTTATTCTTACAGGCATACACAATGTTTTCCCGCCAACACAAACACACACAGAAACACACACTGCCACACTCACAACACAGCATTCACACTGGCGCTTGGAACTGCCACAACATACTCACATACGTGGTCCCGACACACACATACACAAGAAACACACACAAACACCCATCGACTTTTTCTTAGAAGCATACACTGTGGGGTTCCCCCAAACACACACACACAGACACACACACACTATCACACTCACAACACAGCACTCTCACTGGGTCTCCAGCAGAGCCATCAACACTTGGAACTGCCCTAACATATTCACAAATGTGGTCCCGACACACACATACAGAAAAAACACACACAAACACCCATCGAATTTTTCTTATAGGCATACAGACTGGTTTCCTGCAAACACACACACAGACACGCACACACACTGTCACACTCACAACACACACTCACACTGGATATCCTGCAAACTCATGAAGACTTGGAACTGCCCTCACACACTCACAAATGTGGATCTGAAACACAATACGCAAGAACACACAAATACACCCATCGACTTTTTCATACAGGCATACACAATGGTTACCCGAAAACACACACACACACACACACACTGTCACACTCGCAACACAGCACTCACACTGGGCCTCGGCAGAGCCATCAACACTTGGAACTGCCCTAACATACTCCCAAACGTTTTCCCGACACACACATACACAAGAAACGCACACAAACACCCATCGACTTTTTCTTACAGGCATACACAACGGTTTCCCTTGAACACACACACACACAGTCACACTTACAACACACCACTCACAATGGGTATCCAGCAGAACCATCAACACTTGGAACTGCCTTAAAATATTGACAAATGTGGTCGCGACACACACATACACATGAAACTCACACAAACATCCATCGACTTATTCTTACAGGCATACACAATATTTTCCCGCCAACACAAACACACACAGAAACACACACTGCCACACTCACAACACAGCATTCACTCTGGCGCTTGGAACTGCCACAAAATACTCTCATACGTGGTCCCGACACACACATACACAAGAAACACACACAAACACCCATCGACTTTTTCTTAGAAGCATACACTGTGGGGTTCCCCCAAACACACACACACACACAGACACACACACACTGTCACACTCACAACACAGCACTCTCACTGGGTCTCCAGCAGAGCCATCAACACTTGGAACTGCCCTAACATATTCACAAATGTGGTCCCGACACACACATACAGAAGAAACACACACAAACACCCATCGAATTTTTCTTATAGGCATACAGACTGGTTTCCTGCAAACACACACACAGACACGCACACACACTGTCACACTCACAACACACACTCACACTGGATATCCTGCAAACTCATGAACACTTGGAACTGCCCTCACACACTCACAAATGTGGATCTGAAACACAATACGCAAGAACACACAAATACACCCATCGACTTTTTCATACAGGCATACACAATGGTTACCCGAAAACACACACACACACACACACACACACACTGTCACACTCGCAACACAGCACTCACACTGGGCCTCGGCAGAGCCATCAACACTTGGAACTGCCCTAACATACTCACAAACGTTTTCCTGACACACGCATACACAAGAAACACACACAAACACCCATGGAATTTTTCTTACAGGCGTACACAGGGGGTTCGGAAACACACACAGACACACACACACTATCACACTCACAACACAGCACTCACACTGGGTCTCCAACACAGCCGTCAACACTTGGAACTGCTTTAACATAATCACAAACATGGTCCTGACACACACATATACAAATAACACACACAAACACCCATCGACTTTTTCTTGCAGGCATACACAATGGTTTCCTGCAAACACACACACACACACACACACACAAAAGGCACACTCACGACAGAGCACTCACATTGGATCTCCAGCAGAGCCATGAACACTTGGAATTACCTTAACATATTCACAAACGTGGTCCCGAAACACACATGCAGAAGAAACACACAAAAACACCCTACGACTTTTTCTTACAGACATACACAATGGTATCCAGCAAAACACACACACACACACACAGACACTATCACACGCACAACACAGCACTCACACTGGGTCCCCGGCATAGCCATCAACAGTTGGAACTGCCCTAACATACTCACAAACGTGGTCCCGACACACACGTACACAAGAAACACACACAAACTCCCATTGACTTTTACTTACAGTCATGCACAATGGTTTCCGCAAACACACACACACACACACTATCACACTCACAACACAGCATTCACACTGGCACTTGAATCTGCCCTAACATACAAACAAACGTGGTCCCGACACACACATACAGAAGAAACACACACAAACACCCATCAACATTTTGTTACAGGGAGACAGAGTGGGGTTTCCCCAAACACACACACACACACACACACACACTGTCACACTAACAGCACAGTACGCACACTGGACCTCGGCAGAGCCATCAACACTTGGAACTGCCCTAACATACTCACAAACGTTTCACCGACACACACATACACAAGAATCACACACAAACACCCATCGACTTTTCCTTACAGGCATACACCACGGTTTCCCGTGAACACACACACACACACAGTCACACTTACAACACAGCACTCACAATGGGTATCCAGCAGAACCATCAACACTTGGAACTGCCTTAAAATATTGACAAATGTGGTCGCGACACACACATACACATGAAACTCACACAAACATCCATCGACTTATTCTTACAGGCATACACAATGTTTTCCCGCCAACACAAACACACACAGAAACACACACTGCCACACTCACAACACAGCATTCACACTGGCGCTTGGAACTGCCACAACATACTCACATACGTGGTCCCGACACACACATACACAAGAAACACACACAAACACCCATCGACTTTTTCTTAGAAGCATACACTGTGGGGTTCCCCCAAACACACACACACAGACACACACACACTATCACACTCACAACACAGCACTCTCACTGGGTCTCCAGCAGAGCCATCAACACTTGGAACTGCCCTAACATATTCACAAATGTGGTCCCGACACACACATACAGAAAAAACACACACAAACACCCATCGAATTTTTCTTATAGGCATACAGACTGGTTTCCTGCAAACACACACACAGACACGCACACACACTGTCACACTCACAACACACACTCACACTGGATATCCTGCAAACTCATGAAGACTTGGAACTGCCCTCACACACTCACAAATGTGGATCTGAAACACAATACGCAAGAACACACAAATACACCCATCGACTTTTTCATACAGGCATACACAATGGTTACCCGAAAACACACACACACACACACACACTGTCACACTCGCAACACAGCACTCACACTGGGCCTCGGCAGAGCCATCAACACTTGGAACTGCCCTAACATACTCCCAAACGTTTTCCCGACACACACATACACAAGAAACGCACACAAACACCCATCGACTTTTTCTTACAGGCATACACAACGGTTTCCCTTGAACACACACACACACAGTCACACTTACAACACACCACTCACAATGGGTATCCAGCAGAACCATCAACACTTGGAACTGCCTTAAAATATTGACAAATGTGGTCGCGACACACACATACACATGAAACTCACACAAACATCCATCGACTTATTCTTACAGGCATACACAATATTTTCCCGCCAACACAAACACACACAGAAACACACACTGCCACACTCACAACACAGCATTCACTCTGGCGCTTGGAACTGCCACAAAATACTCTCATACGTGGTCCCGACACACACATACACAAGAAACACACACAAACACCCATCGACTTTTTCTTAGAAGCATACACTGTGGGGTTCCCCCAAACACACACACACACACAGACACACACACACTGTCACACTCACAACACAGCACTCTCACTGGGTCTCCAGCAGAGCCATCAACACTTGGAACTGCCCTAACATATTCACAAATGTGGTCCCGACACACACATACAGAAGAAACACACACAAACACCCATCGAATTTTTCTTATAGGCATACAGACTGGTTTCCTGCAAACACACACACAGACACGCACACACACTGTCACACTCACAACACACACTCACACTGGATATCCTGCAAACTCATGAACACTTGGAACTGCCCTCACACACTCACAAATGTGGATCTGAAACACAATACGCAAGAACACACAAATACACCCATCGACTTTTTCATACAGGCATACACAATGGTTACCCGAAAACACACACACACACACACACACACACACTGTCACACTCGCAACACAGCACTCACACTGGGCCTCGGCAGAGCCATCAACACTTGGAACTGCCCTAACATACTCACAAACGTTTTCCTGACACACGCATACACAAGAAACACACACAAACACCCATGGAATTTTTCTTACAGGCGTACACAGGGGGTTCGGAAACACACACAGACACACACACACTATCACACTCACAACACAGCACTCACACTGGGTCTCCAACACAGCCGTCAACACTTGGAACTGCTTTAACATAATCACAAACATGGTCCTGACACACACATATACAAATAACACACACAAACACCCATCGACTTTTTCTTGCAGGCATACACAATGGTTTCCTGCAAACACACACACACACACACACACACAAAAGGCACACTCACGACAGAGCACTCACATTGGATCTCCAGCAGAGCCATGAACACTTGGAATTACCTTAACATATTCACAAACGTGGTCCCGAAACACACATGCAGAAGAAACACACAAAAACACCCTACGACTTTTTCTTACAGACATACACAATGGTATCCAGCAAAACACACACACACACACACAGACACTATCACACGCACAACACAGCACTCACACTGGGTCCCCGGCATAGCCATCAACAGTTGGAACTGCCCTAACATACTCACAAACGTGGTCCCGACACACACGTACACAAGAAACACACACAAACTCCCATTGACTTTTACTTACAGTCATGCACAATGGTTTCCGCAAACACACACACACACACACTATCACACTCACAACACAGCATTCACACTGGCACTTGAATCTGCCCTAACATACAAACAAACGTGGTCCCGACACACACATACAGAAGAAACACACACAAACACCCATCAACATTTTGTTACAGGGAGACAGAGTGGGGTTTCCCCAAACACACACACACACACACACACTGTCACACTAACAGCACAGTACGCACACTGGACCTCGGCAGAGCCATCAACACTTGGAACTGCCCTAACATACTCACAAACGTTTCACCGACACACACATACACAAGAATCACACACAAACACCCATCGACTTTTTCTTATAGGCATACAGACTGGTTTCCTGCAAACACACACACAGACACGCACACACACTGTCACACTCACAACACACACTCACACTGGATATCCTGCAAACTCATGAACACTTGGAACTGCCCTCACACACTCACAAATGTGGATCTGAAACACAATACGCAAGAACACACAAATACACCCATCGACTTTTTCATACAGGCATACACAATGGTTACCCGAAAACACACACACACACACACACACACACACACTGTCACACTCGCAACACAGCACTCACACTGGGCCTCGGCAGAGCCATCAACACTTGGAACTGCCCTAACATACTCACAAACGTTTTCCTGACACACGCATACACAAGAAACACACACAAACACCCATGGAATTTTTCTTACAGGCGTACACAGGGGGTTCGGAAACACACACAGACACACACACACTATCACACTCACAACACAGCACTCACACTGGGTCTCCAACACAGCCGTCAACACTTGGAACTGCTTTAACATAATCACAAACATGGTCCTCACACACACATATACAAATAACACACACAAACACCCATCGACTTTTTCTTGCAGGCATACACAATGGTTTCCTGCAAACACACACACACACACACACACACACACACAAAAGGCACACTCACGACAGAGCACTCACATTGGATCTCCAGCAGAGCCATGAACACTTGGAATTACCTTAACATATTCACAAACGTGGTCCCGAAACACACATGCAGAAGAAACACACAAAAACACCCTAAGACTTTTTCTTACAGACATACACAATGGTATCCAGCAAAACACACACACACACACACAGACACTATCACACGCACAACACAGCACTCACACTGGGTCCCCGGCATAGCCATCAACAGTTGGAACTGCCCTAACATACTCACAAACGTGGTCCCGACACACACATACACAAGAAACACACACAAACTCCCATTGACTTTTACTTACAGTCATGCACAATGGTTTCCGCAAACACACACACACACACACACTATCACACTCACAACACAGCATTCACACTGGCACTTGAATCTGCCCTAACATACAAACAAACGTGGTCCCGACACACACATACAGAAGAAACACACACAAACACCCATCAACATTTTGTTACAGGGAGACAGAGTGGGGTTTCCCCAAACACACACACACACACACACACACACACACTGTCACACTAACAGCACAGTACGCACACTGGACCTCGGCAGAGCCATCAACACTTGGAACTGCCCTAACATACTCACAAACGTTTCACCGACACACACATACACAAGAATCACACACAAACACCCATCGACTTTTTCTTACAGGCATACACAACGGTTTCCCGTGAACACACACACACACAGTCACACTTACAACACAGCACTCACAATGGGTATCCAGCAGAACCATCAACACTTGGAACTGCCTTAAAATATTGACAAATGTGGTCGCGACACACACATACACATGAAACTCACACAAACATCCATCGACTTATTCTTACAGGCATACACAATGTTTTCCCGCCAACACAAACACACACAGAAACACACACTGCCACACTCACAACACAGCATTCACACTGGCACTTGGAACTGCCACAACATACTCACATACGTGGTCTCGACACACACATACACAAGAAACACACACAAACACCCATCGACTTTTTCTTAGAAGCATACACTGTGGGGTTCCCCCAAACACACACACACACACAGACACACACACACTATCACACTCACAACACAGCACTCTCACTGGGTCTCCAGCAGAGCCATCAACACTTGGAACTGCCCTAACATATTCACAAATGTGGTCCCGACACACACATACAGAAAAAACACACACAAACACCCATCGAATTTTTCTTATAGGCATACAGACTGGTTTCCTGCAAACACACACACAGACACGCACACACACTGTCACACTCACAACACACACTCACACTGGATATCCTGCAAACTCATGAAGACTTGGAACTGCCCTCACACACTCACAAATGTGGATCTGAAACACAATACGCAAGAACACACAAATACACCCATCGACTTTTTCATACAGGCATACACAATGGTTACCCGAAAACACACACACACACACACACACACTGTCACACTCGCAACACAGCACTCACACTGGTCCTCGGCAGAGCCATCAACACTTGGAACTGCCCTAACATACTCCCAAACGTTTTCCCGACACACACATACACAAGAAACGCACACAAACACCCATCGACTTTTTCTTACAGGCATACACAACGGTTTCCCTTGAACACACACACACACAGTCACACTTACAACACACCACTCACAATGGGTATCCAGCAGAACCATCAACACTTGGAACTGCCTTAAAATATTGACAAATGTGGTCGCGACACACACATACACATGAAACTCACACAAACATCCATCGACTTATTCTTACAGGCATACACAATGTTTTCCCGCCAACACAAACACACACAGAAACACACACTGCCACACTCACAACACAGCATTCACTCTGGCGCTTGGAACTGCCACAAAATACTCTCATACGTGGTCCCGACACACACATACACAAGAAACACACACAAACACCCATCGACTTTTTCTTAGAAGCATACACTGTGGGGTTCCCCCAAACACACACACACACACAGACACACACACACTGTCACACTCACAACACAGCACTCTCACTGGGTCTCCAGCAGAGCCATCAACACTTGGAACTGCCCTAACATATTCACAAATGTGGTCCCGACACACACATACAGAAGAAACACACACAAACACCCATCGAATTTTTCTTATAGGCATACAGACTGGTTTCCTGCAAACACACACACAGACACGCACACACACTGTCACACTCACAACACACACTCACACTGGATATCCAGCAAACTCATGAACACTTGGAACTGCCCTCACACACTCACAAATGTGGATCTGAAACACAATACGCAAGAACACACAAATACACCCATCGACTTTTTCATACAGGCATACACAATGGTAACCCGAAAACACACACACACACACACACACACACACACTGTCACACTCTCAACACAGCACTCACACTGGGCCTCGGCAGAGCCATCAACACTTGGAACTGCCCTAACATACTCACAAACGTTTTCCTGACACACGCATACACAAGAAACACACACAAACACCCATGGAATTTTTCTTACAGGCGTACACAGGGGGTTCGGAAACACACACGGACACACACACACTATCACACTCACAACACAGCACTCACACTGGGTCTCCAACACAGCCGTCAACACTTGGAACTGCTTTAACATAATCACAAACATGGTCCTGACACACACATATACAAATAACACACACAAACACCCATCGACTTTTTCTTGCAGGCATACACAATGGTTTCCTGCAAACACACACACACACACACACACACACACACACAAAAGGCACACTCACGACAGAGCACTCACATTGGATCTCCAGCAGAGCCATGAACACTTGGAATTACCTTAACATATTCACAAACGTGGTCCCGAAACACACATGCAGAAGAAACACACAAAAACACCCTACGACTTTTTCTTACAGACATACACAATGGTATCCAGCAAAACACACACACACACACACAGACACTATCACACGCACAACACAGCACTCACACTGGGTCCCCGGCATAGCCATCAACAGTTGGAACTGCCCTAACATACTCACAAACGTGGTCCCGACACACACATACACAAGAAACACACACAAACTCCCATTGACTTTTACTTACAGTCATGCACAATGGTTTCCGCAAACACACACACACACACACTATCACACTCACAACACAGCATTCACACTGGCACTTGAATCTGCCCTAACATACAAAGAAACGTGGTCCCGACACACACATACAGAAGAAACACACACAAACACCCATCAACATTTTGTTACAGGGAGACAGAGTGGGGTTTCCCCAAACACACACACACACACACACACACACACTGTCACACTAACAGCACAGTACGCACACTGGACCTCGGCAGAGCCATCAACACTTGGAACTGCCCTAACATACTCACAAACGTTTCACCGACACACACATACACAAGAATCACACACAAACACCCATCGACTTTTTCTTACAGGCATACACAACGGTTTCCCGTGAACACACACACACACAGTCACACTTACAACACAGCACTCACAATGGGTATCCAGCAGAACCATCAACACTTGGAACTGCCTTAAAATATTGACAAATGTGGTCGCGACACACACATACACATGAAACTCACACAAACATCCATCGACTTATTCTTACAGGCATACACAATGTTTTCCCGCCAACACAAACACACACAGAAACACACACTGCCACACTCACAACACAGCATTCACACTGGCACTTGGAACTGCCACAACATACTCACATACGTGGTCCCGACACACACATACACAAGAAACACACACAAACACCCATCGACTTTTTCTTAGAAACATACACTGTGGGGTTCCCCCAAACACACACACACACACAGACACACACACACTATCACACTCACAACACAGCACTCTCACTGGGTCTCCAGCAGAGCCATCAACACTTGGAACTGCCCTAACATATTCACAAATGTGGTCCCGACACACACATACAGAAAAAACACACACAAACACCCATCGAATTTTTCTTATAGGCATACAGACTGGTTTCCTGCAAACACACACACAGACACGCACACACACTGTCACACTCACAACACACACTCACACTGGATATCCAGCAAACTCATGAACACTTGGAACTGCCCTCACACACTCACAAATGTGGATCTGAAACACAATACGCAAGAACACACAAATACACCCATCGACTTTTTCATACAGGCATACACAATGGTTACCCGAAAACACACACACACACACACACACTGTCACACTCGCAACACAGCACTCACACTGGTCCTCGGCAGAGCCATCAACACTTGGAACTGCCCTAACATACTCCCAAACGTTTTCCCGACACACACATACACAAGAAACGCACACAAACACCCATCGACTTTTTCTTACAGGCATACACAACGGTTTCCCTTGAACACACACACACACAGTCACACTTACAACACACCACTCACAATGGGTATCCAGCAGAACCATCAACACTTGGAACTGCCTTAAAATATTGACAAATGTGGTCGCGACACACACATACACATGAAACTCACACAAACATCCATCGACTTATTCTTACAGGCATACACAATGTTTTCCCGCCAACACAAACACACACAGAAACACACACTGCCACACTCACAACACAGCATTCACTCTGGAGCTTGGAACTGCCACAAAATACTCTCATACGTGGTCCCGACACACACATACACAAGAAACACACACAAACACCCATCGACTTTTTCTTAGAAGCATACACTGTGGGGTTCCCCCAAACACACACACACACACAGACACACACACACTGTCACACTCACAACACAGCACTCTCACTGGGTCTCCAGCAGAGCCATCAACACTTGGAACTTCCCTAACATATTCACAAATGTGGTCCCGACACACACATACAGAAGAAACACACACAAACACCCATCGAATTTTTCTTATAGGCATACAGACTGGTTTCCTGCAAACACACACACAGACACGCACACACACTGTCACACTCACAACACACACTCACACTGGATATCCAGCAAACTCATGAACACTTGGAACTGCCCTCACACACTCACAAATGTGGATCTGAAACACAATACGCAAGAACACACAAATACACCCATCGACTTTTTCATACAGGCATACACAATGGTAACCCGAAAACACACACACACACACACACACACACTGTCACACTCGCAACACAGCACTCACACTGGGCCTCGGCAGAGCCATCAACACTTGGAACTGCCCTAACATACTCACAAACGTTTTCCTGACACACGCATACACAAGAAACACACACAAACACCCATGGAATTTTTCTTACAGGCGTACACAGGGGGTTCGGAAACACACACGGACACACACACACTATCACACTCACAACACAGCACTCACACTGGGTCTCCAACACAGCCGTCAACACTTGGAACTGCTTTAACATAATCACAAACATGGTCCTGACACACACATATACAAATAACACACACAAACACCCATCGACTTTTTCTTGCAGGCATACACAATGGTTTCCTGCAAACACACACACACACACACACACACACAAAAGGCACACTCACGACAGAGCACTCACATTGGATCTCCAGCAGAGCCATGAACACTTGGAATTACCTTAACATATTCACAAACGTGGTCCCGAAACACACATGCAGAAGAAACACACAAAAACACCCTACGACTTTTTCTTACAGACATACACAATGGTATCCAGCAAAACACACACACACACACACAGACACTATCACACGCACAACACAGCACTCACACTGGGTCCCCGGCATAGCCATCAACAGTTGGAACTGCCCTAACATACTCACAAACGTGGTCCCGACACACACATACACAAGAAACACACACAAACTCCCATTGACTTTTACTTACAGTCATGCACAATGGTTTCCGCAAACACACACACACACACACTATCACACTCACAACACAGCATTCACACTGGCACTTGAATCTGCCCTAACATACAAACAAACGTGGTCCCGACACACACATACAGAAGAAACACACACAAACACCCATCAACATTTTGTTACAGGCAGACAGAGTGGGGTTTCCCCAAACACACACACACACACACACACACACTGTCACACTAACAGCACAGTACGCACACTGGACCTCGGCAGAGCCATCAACACTTGGAACTGCCCTAACATACTCACAAACGTTTCACCGACACACACATACACAAGAATCACACACAAACACCCATCGACTTTTTCTTACAGGCATACACAACGGTTTCCCGTGAACACACACACACACAGTCACACTTACAACACAGCACTCACAATGGGTATCCAGCAGAACCATCAACACTTGGAACTGCCTTAAAATATTGACAAATGTGGTCGCGACACACACATACACATGAAACTCACACAAACATCCATCGACTTATTCTTACAGGCATACACAATGTTTTCCCGCCAACACAAACACACACAGAAACACACACTGCCACACTCACAACACAGCATTCACACTGGCGCTTGGAACTGCCACAACATACTCACATACGTGGTCCCGACACACACATACACAAGAAACACACACAAACACCCATCGACTTTTTCTTAGAAGCATACACTGTGGGGTTCCCCCAAACACACACACACACACACACAGACACACACACACTATCACACTCACAACACAGCACTCTCACTGGGTCTCCAGCAGAGTCATCAACACTTGGAACTGCCCTAACATATTCACAAATGTGGTCCCGACACACACATACAGAAAAAACACACACAAACACCCATCGAATTTTTCTTATAGGCATACAGACTGGTTTCCTGCAAACACACACACAGACACGCACACACACTGTCACACTCACAACACACACTCACACTGGATATCCTGCAAACTCATGAAGACTTGGAACTGCCCTCACACACTCACAAATGTGGATCTGAAACACAATACGCAAGAACACACAAATACACCCATCGACTTTTTCATACAGGCATACACAATGGTTACCCGAAAACACACACACACACACACACACACACACACTGTCACACTCGCAACACAGCACTCACACTGGTCCTCGGCAGAGCCATCAACACTTGGAACTGCCCTAACATACTCCCAAACGTTTTCCCGACACACACATACACAAGAAACGCACACAAACACCCATCGACTTTTTCTTACAGGCATACACAACGGTTTCCCTTGAACACACACACACACAGTCACACTTACAACACACCACTCACAATGGGTATCCAGCAGAACCATCAACACTTGGAACTGCCTTAAAATATTGACAAATGTGGCCGCGACACACACATACACATGAAACTCACACAAACATCCATCGACTTATTCTTACAGGCATACACAATGTTTTCCCGCCAACACAAACACACACAGAAACACACACTGCCACACTCACAACACAGCATTCACTCTGGCGCTTGGAACTGCCACAAAATACTCTCATACGTGGTCCCGACACACACATACACAAGAAACACACACAAACACCCATCGACTTTTTCTTAGAAGCATACACTGTGGGGTTCCCCCAAACACACACACACACACAGACACACACACACTGTCACACTCACAACACAGCACTCTCACTGGGTCTCCAGCAGAGCCATCAACACTTGGAACTGCCCTAACATATTCACAAATGTGGTCCCGACACACACATACAGAAGAAACACACACAAACACCCATCGAATTTTTCTTATAGGCATACAGACTGGTTTCCTGCAAACACACACACAGACACGCACACACACACTGTCACACTCACAACACACACTCACACTGGATATCCAGCAAACTCATGAACACTTGGAACTGCCCTCACACACTCACAAATGTGGATCTGAAACACAATACGCAAGAACACACAAATACACCCATCGACTTTTTCATACAGGCATACACAATGGTAACCCGAAAACACACACACACACACACACACACACTGTCACACTCGCAACACAGCACTCACACTGGGCCTCGGCAGAGCCATCAACACTTGGAACTGCCCTAACATACTCACAAACGTTTTCCTGACACACGCATACACAAGAAACACACACAAACACCCATGGAATTTTTCTTACAGGCGTACACAGGGGGTTCGGAAACACACACAGACACACACACACTATCACACTCACAACACAGCACTCACACTGGGTCTCCAACACAGCCATCAACACTTGGAACTGCTTTAACATAATCACAAACATGGTCCTGACACACACATATACAAATAACACACACAAACACCCATCGACTTTTTCTTGCAGGCATACACAATGGTTTCCTGCAAACACACACACACACACACACACACACAAAAGGCACACTCACGACAGAGCACTCACATTGGATCTCCAGCAGAGCCATGAACACTTGGAATTACCTTAACATATTCACAAACGTGGTCCCGAAACACACATGCAGAAGAAACACACAAAAACACCCTATGACTTTTTCTTACAGACATACACAATGGTATCCAGCAAAACACACACACACACACACAGACACTATCACACGCACAACACAGCACTCACACTGGGTCCCCGGCATAGCCATCAACAGTTGGAACTGCCCTAACATACTCACAAACGTGGTCCCGACACACACATACACAAGAAACACACACAAACTCCCATTGACTTTTACTTACAGTCATGCACAATGGTTTCCGCAAACACACACACTATCACACTCACAACACAGCATTCACACTGGCACTTGAATCTGCCCTAACATACAAACAAACGTGGTCCCGACACACACATACAGAAGAAACACACACAAACACCCATCAACATTTTGTTACAGGGAGACAGAGTGGGGTTTCCCCAAACACACACACACACACACACACACACTGTCACACTAACAGCACAGTACGCACACTGGACCTCGGCAGAGCCATCAACACTTGGAACTGCCCTAACATACTCACAAACGTTTCACCGACACACACATACACAAGAATCACACACAAACACCCATCGACTTTTTCTTACAGGCATACACAACGGTTTCCCGTGAACACACACACACACAGTCACACTTACAACACAGCACTCACAATGGGTATCCAGCAGAACCATCAACACTTGGAACTGCCTTAAAATATTGACAAATGTGGTCGCGACACACACATACACATGAGACTCACACAAACATCCATCGACTTATTCTTACAGGCATACACAATGTTTTCCCGCCAACACAAACACACACAGAAACACACACTGCCACACTCACAACACAGCATTCACACTGGCACTTGGAACTGCCACAACATACTCACATACGTGGTCTCGACACACACATACACAAGAAACACACACAAACACCCATCGACTTTTTCTTAGAAGCATACACTGTGGGGTTCCCCCAAACACACACACACACACACAGACACACACACACTATCACACTCACAACACAGCACTCTCACTGGGTCTCCAGCAGAGCCATCAACACTTGGAACTGCCCTAACATATTCACAAATGTGGTCCCGACACACACATACAGAAAAAACACACACAAACACCCATCGAATTTTTCTTATAGGCATACAGACTGGTTTCCTGCAAACACACACACAGACACGCACACACACTGTCACACTCACAACACACACTCACACTGGATATCCTGCAAACTCATGAAGACTTGGAACTGCCCTCACACACTCACAAATGTGGATCTGAAACACAATACGCAAGAACACACAAATACACCCATCGACTTTTTCATACAGGCATACACAATGGTTACCCGAAAACACACACACACACACACACTGTCACACTCGCAACACAGCACTCACACTGGTCCTTGGCAGAGCCATCAACACTTGGAACTGCCCTAACATACTCCCAAATGTTTTCCCGACACACACATACACAAGAAACGCACACAAACACCCATCGACTTTTTCTTACAGGCATACACAACGGTTTCCCTTGAACACACACACACACAGTCACACTTACAACACACCACTCACAATGGGTATCCAGCAGAACCATCAACACTTGGAACTGCCTTAAAATATTGACAAATGTGGTCGCGACACACACATACACATGAAACTCACACAAACATCCATCGACTTATTCTTACAGGCATACACAATGTTTTCCCGCCAACACAAACACACACAGAAACACACACTGCCACACTCACAACACAGCATTCACTCTGGCGCTTGGAACTGCCACAAAATACTCTCATACGTGGTCCCGACACACACATACACAAGAAACACACACAAATACCCATCGACTTTTTCTTAGAAGCATACACTGTGGGGTTCCCCCAAACACACACACACACACAGACACACACACACTGTCACACTCACAACACAGCACTCTCACTGGGTCTCCAGCAGAGCCATCAACACTTGGAACTGCCCTAACATATTCACAAATGTGGTCCCGACACACACATACAGAAGAAACACACACAAACACCCATCGAATTTTTCTTATAGGCATAGAGACTGGTTTCCTGCAAACACACACACAGACACGCACACACACTGTCACACTCACAACACACACTCACACTGGATATCCAGCAAACTCATGAACACTTGGAACTGCCCTCACACACTCACAAATGTGGATCTGAAACACAATACGCAAGAACACACAAATACACCCATCGACTTTTTCATACAGGCATACACAATGGTAACCCGAAAACACACACACACACACACACACACACACTGTCACACTCGCAACACAGCACTCACACTGGGCCTCGGCAGAGCCATCAACACTTGGAACTGCCCTAACATACTCACAAACGTTTTCCTGACACACGCATACACAAGAAACACACACAAACACCCATGGAATTTTTCTTACAGGCGTACACAGGGGGTTCGGAAACACACACAGACACACACACACTATCACACTCACAACACAGCACTCACACTGGGTCTCCAACACAGCCGTCAACACTTGGAACTGCTTTAACATAATCACAAACATGGTCCTGACACACACATATACAAATAACACACACAAACACCCATCGACTTTTTCTTGCAGGCATACACAATGGTTTCCTGCAAACACACACACACACACACACACACACAAAAGGCACACTCACGACAGAGCACTCACATTGGATCTCCAGCAGAGCCATGAACACTTGGAATTACCTTAACATATTCACAAACGTGGTCCCGAAACACACATGCAGAAGAAACACACAAAAACACCCTACGACTTTTTCTTACAGACATACACAATGGTATCCAGCAAAACACACACACACACACACAGACACTATCACACGCACAACACAGCACTCACACTGGGTCCCCGGCATAGCCATCAACAGTTGGAACTGCCCTAACATACTCACAAACGTGGTCCCGACACACACATACACAAGAAACACACACAAACTCCCATTGACTTTTACTTACAGTCATGCACAATGGTTTCCGCAAACACACACACACACACACTATCACACTCACAACACAGCATTCACACTGGCACTTGAATCTGCCCTAACATACAAACAAACGTGGTCCCGACACACACATACAGAAGAAACACACACAAACACCCATCAAAATTTTGTTACAGGGAGACAGAGTGGGGTTTCCCCAAACACACACACACACACACACACACACACTGTCACACTAACAGCACAGTACGCACACTGGACCTCGGCAGAGCCATCAACACTTGGAACTGCCCTAACATACTCACAAACGTTTCACCGACACACACATACACAAGAATCACACACAAACACCCATCGACTTTTTCTTACAGGCATACACAACGGTTTCCCGTGAACACACACACACAGTCACACTTACAACACACCACTCACAATGGGTATCCAGCAGAACCATCAACACTTGGAACTGCCTTAAAATATTGACAAATGTGGTCGCGACACACACATACACATGAAACTCACACAAACATCCATCGACTTATTCTTACAGGCATACACAATGTTTTCCCGCCAACACAAACACACACAGAAACACACACTGCCACACTCACAACACAGCATTCACACTGGCACTTGGAACTGCCACAACATACTCACATACGTGGTCTCGACACACACATACACAAGAAACACACACAAACACCCATCGACTTTTTCTTAGAAGCATACACTGTGGGGTTCCCCCAAACACACACACACACAGAGACACACACACACTATCACACTCACAACACAGCACTCTCACTGGGTCTCCAGCAGAGCCATCAACACTTGGAACTGCCCTAACATATTCACAAATGTGGTCCCGACACACACATACAGAAGAAACACACACAAACACCCATCGAATTTTTCTTATACGCATACAGACTGATTTCCTGCAAACACACACACAGACACGCACACACACTGTCACACTCACAACACACACTCACACTGGATATCCAGCAAACTCATGAACACTTGGAACTGCCCTCACACACTCACAAATGTGGATCTGAAACACAATACGCTAGAACACACAAATACACCCATCGACTTTTTCATACAGGCATACACAATGGTAACCCGAAAACACACACACACACACACACACACACACTGTCACACTCGCAACACAGCACTCACACTGGGCCTCGGCAGAGCCATCAACACTTGGAACTGCCCTAACATACTCACAAACGTTTTCCTGACACACGCATACACAAGAAACACACACAAACACCCATGGAATTTTTCTTACAGGCGTACACAGGGGGTTCGGAAACACACACAGACACACACACACTATCACACTCACAACACAGCACTCACACTGGGTCTCCAACACAGCCGTCAACACTTGGAACTGCTTTAACATAATCACAAACATGGTCCTGACACACACATATACAAATAACACACACAAACACCCATCGACTTTTTCTTGCAGGCATACACAATGGTTTCCTGCAAACACACACACACACACACACACACACAAAAGGCACACTCACGACAGAGCACTCACATTGGATCTCCAGCAGAGCCATGAACACTTGGAATTACCTTAACATATTCACAAACGTGGTCCCGAAACACACATGCAGAAGAAACACACAAAAACACCCTACGACTTTTTCTTACAGACATACACAATGGTATCCAGCAAAACACACACACACACACACAGACACTATCACACGCACAACACAGCACTCACACTGGGTCCCCGGCATAGCCATCAACAGTTGGAACTGCCCTAACATACTCACAAACGTGGTCCCGACACACACGTACACAAGAAACACACACAAACTCCCATTGACTTTTACTTACAGTCATGCACAATGGTTTCCGCAAACACACACACTATCACACTCACAACACAGCATTCACACTGGCACTTGAATCTGCCCTAACATACAAACAAACGTGGTCCCGACACACACATACAGAAGAAACACACACAAACACCCATCAACATTTTGTTACAGGGAGACAGAGTGGGGTTTCCCCAAACACACACACACACACACACACACTGTCACACTAACAGCACAGTACGCACACTGGACCTCGGCAGAGCCATCAACACTTGGAACTGCCCTAACATACTCACAAACGTTTCACCGACACACACATACACAAGAATCACACACAAACACCCATCGACTTTTTCTTACAGGCATACACAACGGTTTCCCGTGAACACACACACACACAGTCACACTTACAACACACCACTCACAATGGGTATCCAGCAGAACCATCAACACTTGGAACTGCCTTAAAATATTGACAAATGTGGTCGCGACACACACATACACATGAAACTCACACAAACATCCATCGACTTATTCTTACAGGCATACACAATGTTTTCCCGCCAACACAAACACACACAGAAACACACACTGCCACACTCACAACACAGCATTCACACTGGCACTTGGAACTGCCACAACATACTCACATACGTGGTCTCGACACACACATACACAAGAAACACACACAAACACCCATCGACTTTTTCTTAGAAGCATACACTGTGGGGTTCCCCCAAACACACACACACACACAGACACACACACACTATCACACTCACAACACAGCACTCTCACTGGGTCTCCAGCAGAGCCATCAACACTTGGAACTGCCCTAACATATTCACAAATGTGGTCCCGACACACACATACAGAAGAAACACACACAAACACCCATCGAATTTTTCTTATAGGCATACAGACTGGTTTCCTGCAAACACACACACAGACACGCACACACACTGTCACACTCACAACACACACTCACACTGGATATCCAGCAAACTCATGAACACTTGGAACTGCCCTCACACACTCACAAATGTGGATCTGAAACACAATACGCAAGAACACACAAATACACCCATCGACTTTTTCATACAGGCATACACAATGGTTACCCGAAAACACACACACACACACACACACACTGTCACACTCGCAACACAGCACTCACACTGGTCCTCGGCAGAGCCATCAACACTTGGAACTGCCCTAACATACTCCCAAACGTTTTCCCGACACACACATACACAAGAAACGCACACAAACACCCATCGACTTTTTCTTACAGGCATACACAACGGTTTCCCTTGAACACACACACACACAGTCACACTTACAACACACCACTCACAATGGGTATCCAGCAGAACCATCAACACTTGGAACTGCCTTAAAATATTGACAAATGTGGTCGCGACACACACATACACATGAAACTCACACAAACATCCATCGACTTATTCTTACAGGCATACACAATGTTTTCCCGCCAACACAAACACACACAGAAACACACACTGCCACACTCACAACACAGCATTCACTCTGGCGCTTGGAACTGCCACAAAATACTCTCATACGTGGTCCCGACACACACATACACAAGAAACACACACAAACACCCATCGACTTTTTCTTAGAAGCATACACTGTGGGGTTCCCCCAAACACACACACACACACAGACACACACACACTGTCACACTCACAACACAGCACTCTCACTGGGTCTCCAGCAGAGCCATCAACACTTGGAACTGCCCTAACATATTCACAAATGTGGTCCCGACACACACATACAGAAGAAACACACACAAACACCCATCGAATTTTTCTTATAGGCATACAGACTGGTTTCCTGCAAACACACACACAGACACGCACACACACTGTCACACTCACAACACACACTCACACTGGATATCCAGCAAACTCATGAACACTTGGAACTGCCCTCACACACTCACAAATGTGGATCTGAAACACAATACGCAAGAACACACAAATACACCCATCGACTTTTTCATACAGGCATACACAATGGTAACCCGAAAACACACACACACACACACACACACTGTCACACTCGCAAAACAGCACTCACACTGGGCCTCGGCAGAGCCATCAACACTTGGAACTGCCCTAACATACTCACAAACGTTTTCCTGACACACGCATACACAAGAAACACACACAAACACCCATGGAATTTTTCTTACAGGCGTACACAGGGGGTTCGGAAACACACACAGACACACACACACTATCACACTCACAACACAGCACTCACACTGGGTCTCCAACACAGCCGTCAACACTTGGAACTGCTTTAACATAATCACAAACATGGTCCTGACACACGCATATACAAATAACACACACAAACACCCATCGACTTTTTCTTGCAGGCATACACAATGGTTTCCTGCAAACACACACACACACACACACACACAAAAGGCACACTCACGACAGAGCACTCACATTGGATCTCCAGCAGAGCCATGAACACTTGGAATTACCTTAACATATTCACAAACGTGGTCCCGAAACACACATGCAGAAGAAACACACAAAAACACCCTACGACTTTTTCTTACAGACATACACAATGGTATCCAGCAAAACACACACACACACACACAGACACTATCACACGCACAACACAGCACTCACACTGGGTCCCCGGCATAGCCATCAACAGTTGGAACTGCCCTAACATACTCACAAACGTGGTCCCGACACACACATACACAAGAAACACACACAAACTCCCATTGACTTTTACTTACAGTCATGCACAATGGTTTCCGCAAACACACACACACACACACTATCACACTCACAACACAGCATTCACACTGCACTTGAATCTGCCCTATCATACAAACAAACGTGGTCCCGACACACTCATACAGAAGAAACACACACAAACACCCATCAACATTTTGTTACAGGGAGACAGAGTGGGGTTTCCCCAAACACACACACACACACACACACACACTGTCACACTAACAGCACAGTACGCACACTGGACCTCGGCAGAGCCATCAACACTTGGAACTGCCCTAACATACTCACAAACGTTTCACCGACACACACATACACAAGAATCACACACAAACACCCATCGACTTTTTCTTACAGGCATACACAACGGTTTCCCGTGAACACACACACACACAGTCACACTTACAACACAGCACTCACAATGGGTATCCAGCAGAACCATCAACACTTGGAACTGCCTTAAAATATTGACAAATGTGGTCGCGACACACACATACACATGAAACTCACACAAACATCCATCGACTTATTCTTACAGGCATACACAATGTTTTCCCGCCAACAGAAACACACACAGAAACACACACTGCCACACTCACAACACAGCATTCACACTGGCGCTTGGAACTGCCACAACATACTCACATACGTGGTCTCGACACACACATACACAAGAAACACACACAAACACCCATCGACTTTTTCTTAGAAGCATACACTGTGGGGTTCCCCCAAACACACACACACACACAGACCCACACACACTATCACACTCACAACACAGCACTCTCACTGGGTCTCCAGCAGAGCCATCAACACTTGGAACTGCCCTAACATATTCACAAATGTGGTCCCGACACACACATACAGAAAAAACACACACAAACACCCATCGAATTTTTCTTATAGGCATACAGACTGGTTTCCTGCAAACACACACACAGACACGCACACACACTGTCACACTCACAACACACACTCACACTGGATATCCTGCAAACTCATGAACACTTGGAACTGCCCTCACACACTCACAAATGTGGATCTGAAACACAATACGCAAGAACACACAAATACACCCATCGACTTTTTCATACAGGCATACACAATGGTTACCCGAAAACACACACACACACAAACACACACTGTCACACTCGCAACACAGCACTCACACTGGTCCTCGGCAGAGCCATCAACACTTGGAACTGCCCTAACATACTCCCAAACGTTTTCCCGACACACACATACACAAGAAACGCACACAAACACCCATCGACTTTTTCTTACAGGCATACACAACGGTTTCCCTTGAACACACACACACAGTCACACTTACAACACACCACTCACAATGGGTATCCAGCAGAACCATCAACACTTGGAACTGCCTTAAAATATTGACAAATGTGGTCGCGACACACACATACACATGAAACTCACACAAACATCCATCGACTTATTCTTACAGGCATACACAATGTTTTCCCGCCAACACAAACACACAGAGAAACACACACTGCCACACTCACAACACAGCATTCACTCTGGCGCTTGGAACTGCCACAAAATACTCTCATACGTGGTCCCGACACACACATACACAAGAAACACACACAAACACCCATCGACTTTTTCTTAGAAGCATACACTGTGGGGTTCCCCCAAACACACACACACACACAGACACACACACACTGTCACACTCACAACACAGCACTCTCACTGGGTCTCCAGCAGAGCCATCAACACTTGGAACTGCCCTAACATATTCACAAATGTGGTCCCGACACACACATACAGAAGAAACACACACAAACACCCATCGAATTTTTCTTATAGGCATAGAGACTGGTTTCCTGCAAACACACACACACAGACACGCACACACACTGTCACACTCACAACACACACTCACACTGGATATCCAGCAAACTCATGAACACTTGGAACTGCCCTCACACACTCACAAATGTGGATCTGAAACACAATACGCAAGAACACACAAATACACCCATCGACTTTTTCATACAGGCATACACAATGGTAACCTGAAAACACACACACACACACACACTGTCACACTCGCAACACAGCACTCACACTGGGCCTCGGCAGAGCCATCAACACTTGGAACTGCCCTAACATACTCACAAACGTTTTCCTGACACACGCATACACAAGAAACACACACAAACACCCATGGAATTTTTCTTACAGGCGTACACAGGGGGTTCGGAAACACACACAGACACACACACACTATCACACTCACAACACAGCACTCACACTGGGTCTCCAACACAGCCGTCAACACTTGGAACTGCTTTAACATAATCACAAACATGGTCCTGACACACGCATATACAAATAACACACACAAACACCCATCGACTTTTTCTTGCAGGCATACACAATGGTTTCCTGCAAACACACACACACACACACACACACAAAAGGCACACTCACGACAGAGCACTCACATTGGATCTCCAGCAGAGCCATGAACACTTGGAATTACCTTAACATATTCACAAACGTGGTCCCGAAACACACATGCAGAAGAAACACACAAAAACACCCTACGACTTTTTCTTACAGACATACACAATGGTATCCAGCAAAACACACACACACACACACAGACACTATCACACGCACAACACAGCACTCACACTGGGTCCCCGGCATAGCCATCAACAGTTGGAACTGCCCTAACATACTCACAAACGTGGTCCCGACACACACATACACAAGAAACACACACAAACTCCCATTGACTTTTACTTACAGTCATGCACAATGGTTTCCGCAAACACACACACACACACACTATCACACTCACAACACAGCATTCACACTGCACTTGAATCTGCCCTATCATACAAACAAACGTGGTCCCGACACACTCATACAGAAGAAACACACACAAACACCCATCAACATTTTGTTACAGGGAGACAGAGTGGGGTTTCCCCAAACACACACACACACACACACACACACTGTCACACTAACAGCACAGTACGCACACTGGACCTCGGCAGAGCCATCAACACTTGGAACTGCCCTAACATACTCACAAACGTTTCACCGACACACACATACACAAGAATCACACACAAACACCCATCGACTTTTTCTTACAGGCATACACAACGGTTTCCCTTGAACACACACACACACAGTCACACTTACAACACACCACTCACAATGGGTATCCAGCAGAACCATCAACACTTGGAACTGCCTTAAAATATTGACAAATGTGGTCGCGACACACACATACACATGAAACTCACACAAACATCCATCGACTTATTCTTACAGGCATACACAATGTTTTCCCGCCAACAGAAACACACACAGAAACACACACTGCCACACTCACAAAACAGCATTCACACTGGCGCTTGGAACTGCCACAACATACTCACATACGTGGTCTCGACACACACATACACAAGAAACACACACAAACACCCATCGACTTTTTCTTAGAAGCATACACTGTGGGGTTCCCCCAAACACACACACACACACAGACCCACACACACTATAACACTCACAACACAGCACTCTCACTGGGTCTCCAGCAGAGCCATCAACACTTGGAACTGCCCTAACATATTCACAAATGTGGTCCCGACACACACATACAGAAAAAACACACACAAACACCCATCGAATTTTTCTTATAGGCATACAGACTGGTTTCCTGCAAACACACACACAGACACGCACACACACTGTCACACTCACAACACACACTCACACTGGATATCCTGCAAACTCATGAACACTTGGAACTGCCCTCACACACTCACAAATGTGGATCTGAAACACAATACGCAAGAACACACAAATACACCCATCGACTTTTTCATACAGGCATACACAATGGTTACCCGAAAACACACACACACACAAACACACACTGTCACACTCGCAACACAGCACTCACACTGGTCCTCGGCAGAGCCATCAACACTTGGAACTGCCCTAACATACTCCCAAACGTTTTCCCGACACACACATACACAAGAAACGCACACAAACACCCATCGACTTTTTCTTACAGGCATACACAACGGTTTCCCTTGAACACACACACACACAGTCACACTTACAACACACCACTCACAATGGGTATCCAGCAGAACCATCAACACTTGGAACTGCCTTAAAATATTGACAAATGTGGTCGCGACACACACATACACATGAAACTCACACAAACATCCATCGACTTATTCTTACAGGCATACACAATGTTTTCCCGCCAACACAAACACACAGAGAAACACACACTGCCACACTCACAACACAGCATTCACTCTGGCGCTTGGAACTGCCACAAAATACTCTCATACGTGGTCCCGACACACACATACACAAGAAACACACACAAACACCCATCGACTTTTTCTTAGAAGCATACACTGTGGGGTTCCCCCAAACACACACACACACACAGACACACACACACTGTCACACTCACAACACAGCACTCTCACTGGGTCTCCAGCAGAGCCATCAACACTTGGAACTGCCCTAACATATTCACAAATGTGGTCCCGACACACACATACAGAAGAAACACACACAAACACCCATCGAATTTTTCTTATAGGCATAGAGACTGGTTTCCTGCAAACACACACACACAGACACGCACACACACTGTCACACTCACAACACACACTCACACTGGATATCCAGCAAACTCATGAACACTTGGAACTGCCCTCACACACTCACAAATGTGGATCTGAAACACAATACGCAAGAACACACAAATACACCCATCGACTTTTTCATACAGGCATACACAATGGTAACCCGAAAAAACACACACACACACACACACTGTCACACTCGCAACACAGCACTCACACTGGGCCTCGGCAGAGCCATCAACACTTGGAACTGCCCTAACATACTCACAAACGTTTTCCTGACACACGCATACACAAGAAACACACACAAACACCCATGGAATTTTTCTTACAGGCGTACACAGGGGGTTCGGAAACACACACAGACACACACACACTATCACACTCACAACACAGCACTCACACTGGGTCTCCAACACAGCCGTCAACACTTGGAACTGCTTTAACATAATCACAAACATGGTCCTGACACACGCATATACAAATAACACACACAAACACCCAACGACTTTTTCTTGCAGGCATACACAATGGTTTCCTGCAAACACACACACACACACACACACACACAAAAGGCACACTCACGACAGAGCACTCACATTGGATCTCCAGCAGAGCCATGAACACTTGGAATTACCTTAACATATTCACAAACGTGGTCCCGAAACACACATGCAGAAGAAACACACAAAAACACCCTACGACTTTTTCTTACAGACATACACAATGGTATCCAGCAAAACACACACACACACACACACAGACACTATCACACGCACAACACAGCACTCACACTGGGTCCCCGGCATAGCCATCAACAGTTGGAACTGCCCTAACATACTCACAAACGTGGTCCCGACACACACATACACAAGAAACACACACAAACTCCCATTGACTTTTACTTACAGTCATGCACAATGGTTTCCGCAAACACACACACACACACACTATCACACTCACAACACAGCATTCACACTGCACTTGAATCTGCCCTATCATACAAACAAACGTGGTCCCGACACACTCATACAGAAGAAACACACACAAACACCCATCAACATTTTGTTACAGGGAGACAGAGTGGGGTTTCCCCAAACACACACACACACACACACACACACACTGTCACACTAACAGCACAGTACGCACACTGGACCTCGGCAGAGCCATCAACACTTGGAACTGCCCTAACATACTCACAAACGTTTCACCGACACACACATACACAAGAATCACACACAAACACCCATCGACTTTTTCTTACAGGCATACACAACGGTTTCCCTTGAACACACACACACACAGTCACACTTACATCACACCACTCACAATGGGTATCCAGCAGAACCATCAACACTTGGAACTGCCTTAAAATATTGACAAATGTGGTCGCGACACACACATACACATGAAACTCACACAAACATCCATCGACTTATTCTTACAGGCATACACAATGTTTTCCCGCCAACAGAAACACACACAGAAACACACACTGCCACACTCACAACACAGCATTCACACTGGCGCTTGGAACTGCCACAACATACTCACATACGTGGTCTCGACACACACATACACAAGAAACACACACAAACACCCATCGACTTTTTCTTAGAAGCATACACTGTGGGGTTCCCCCAAACACACACACACACACAGACCCACACACACTATAACACTCACAACACAGCACTCTCACTGGGTCTCCAGCAGAGCCATCAACACTTGGAACTGCCCTAACATATTCACAAATGTGGTCCCGACACACACATACAGAAAAAACACACACAAACACCCATCGAATTTTTCTTATAGGCATACAGACTGGTTTCCTGCAAACACACACACAGACACGCACACACACTGTCACACTCACAACACACACTCACACTGGATATCCTGCAAACTCATGAACACTTGGAACTGCCCTCACACACTCACAAATGTGGATCTGAAACACAATACGCAAGAACACACAAATACACCCATCGACTTTTTCATACAGGCATACACAATGGTTACCCGAAAACACACACACACACAAACACACACTGTCACACTCGCAACACAGCACTCACACTGGTCCTCGGCAGAGCCATCAACACTTGGAACTGCCCTAACATACTCCCAAACGTTTTCCCGACACACACATACACAAGAAACGCACACAAACACCCATCGACTTTTTCTTACAGGCATACACAACGGTTTCCCTTGAACACACACACACACAGTCACACTTACAACACACCACTCACAATGGGTATCCAGCAGAACCATCAACACTTGGAACTGCCTTAAAATATTGACAAATGTGGTCGCGACACACACATACACATGAAACTCACACAAACATCCATCGACTTATTCTTACAGGCATACACAATGTTTTCCCGCCAACACAAACACACAGAGAAACACACACTGCCACACTCACAACACAGCATTCACTCTGGCGCTTGGAACTGCCACAAAATACTCTCATACGTGGTCCCGACACACACATACACAAGAAACACACACAAACACCCATCGACTTTTTCTTAGAAGCATACACTGTGGGGTTCCCCCAAACACACACACACACACAGACACACACACACTGTCACACTCACAACACAGCACTCTCACTGGGTCTCCAGCAGAGCCATCAACACTTGGAACTGCCCTAACATATTCACAAATGTGGTCCCGACACACACATACAGAAGAAACACACACAAACACCCATCGAATTTTTCTTATAGGCATAGAGACTGGTTTCCTGCAAACACACACACACAGACACGCACACACACTGTCACACTCACAACACACACTCACACTGGATATCCAGCAAACTCATGAACACTTGGAACTGCCCTCACACACTCACAAATGTGGATCTGAAACACAATACGCAAGAACACACAAATACACCCATCGACTTTTTCATACAGGCATACACAATGGTAACCCGAAAACACACACACACACACACACTGTCACACTCGCAACACAGCACTCACACTGGGCCTCGGCAGAGCCATCAACACTTGGAACTGCCCTAACATACTCACAAACGTTTTCCTGACACACGCATACACAAGAAACACACACAAACACCCATGGAATTTTTCTTACAGGCGTACACAGGGGGTTCGGAAACACACACAGACACACACACACTATCACACTCACAACACAGCACTCACACTGGGTCTCCAACACAGCCGTCAACACTTGGAACTGCTTTAACATAATCACAAACATGGTCCTGACACACGCATATACAAATAACACACACAAACACCCAACGACTTTTTCTTGCAGGCATACACAATGGTTTCCTGCAAACACACACACACACACACACACACACAAAAGGCACACTCACGACAGAGCACTCACATTGGATCTCCAGCAGAGCCATGAACACTTGGAATTACCTTAACATATTCACAAACGTGGTCCCGAAACACACATGCAGAAGAAACACACAAAAACACCCTACGACTTTTTCTTACAGACATACACAATGGTATCCAGCAAAACACACACACACACACACACAGACACTATCACACGCACAACACAGCACTCACACTGGGTCCCCGGCATAGCCATCAACAGTTGGAACTGCCCTAACATACTCACAAACGTGGTCCCGACACACACATACACAAGAAACACACACAAACTCCCATTGACTTTTACTTACAGTCATGCACAATGGTTTCCGCAAACACACACACACACACTATCACACTCACAACACAGCATTCACACTGGCACTTGAATCTGCCCTAACATACAAACAAACGTGGTCCCGACACACACATACAGAAGAAACACACACAAACACCCATCAACATTTTGTTACAGGGAGACAGAGTGGGGTTTCCCCAAACACACACACACACACACACACACTGTCACACTAACAGCACAGTACGCACACTGGACCTCGGCAGAGCCATCAACACTTGGAACTGCCCTAACATACTCACAAACGTTTCACCGACACACACATACACAAGAATCACACACAAACACCCATCGACTTTTTCTTACAGGCATACACAACGGTTTCCCGTGAACACACACACACACAGTCACACTTACAACACAGCACTCACAATGGGTATCCAGCAGAACCATCAACACTTGGAACTGCCTTAAAATATTGACAAATGTGGTCGCGACACACACATACACATGAAACTCACACAAACATCCATCGACTTATTCTTACAGGCATACACAATGTTTTCCCGCCAACACAAACACACACAGAAACACACACTGCCACACTCACAACACAGCATTCACACTGGCACTTGGAACTGCCACAACATACTCACATACGTGGTCTCGACACACACATACACAAGAAACACACACAAACACCCATCGACTTTTTCTTAGAAGCATACACTGTGGGGTTCCCCCAAACACACACACACACACAGACACACACACACTATCACACTCACAACACAGCACTCTCACTGGGTCTCCAGCAGAGCCATCAACACTTGGAACTGCCCTAACATATTCACAAATGTGGTCCCGACACACACATACAGAAAAAACACACACAAACACCCACCGAATTTTTCTTATAGGCATACAGACTGGTTTCCTGCAAACACACACACAGACACGCACACACACTGTCACACTCACAACACACACTCACACTGGATATCCTGCAAACTCATGAAGACTTGGAACTGCCCTCACACACTCACAAATGTGGATCTGAAACACAATACGCAAGAACACACAAATACACCCATCGACTTTTTCATACAGGCATACACAATGGTTACCCGAAAACACACACACACACACACACACTGTCACACTCGCAACACAGCACTCACACTGGTCCTCGGCAGAGCCATCAACACTTGGAACTGCCCTAACATACTCCCAAACGTTTTCCCGACACACACATACACAAGAAACGCACACAAACACCCATCGACTTTTTCTTACAGGCATACACAACGGTTTCCCTTGAACACACACACACACAGTCACACTTACAACACACCACTCACAATGGGTATCCAGCAGAACCATCAACACTTGGAACTGCCTTAAAATATTGACAAATGTGGTCGCGACACACACATACACATGAAACTCACAAAAACATCCATCGACTTATTCTTACAGGCATACACAATGTTTTCCCGCCAACACAAACACACACAGAAACACACACTGCCACACTCACAACACAGCATTCACTCTGGCGCTTGGAACTGCCACAAAATACTCTCATACGTGGTCCCGACACACACATACACAAGAAACACACACAAACACCCATCGACTTTTTCTTAGAAGCATACACTGTGGGGTTCCCCCAAACACACACACACACACAGACACACACACACTGTCACACTCACAACACAGCACTCTCACTGGGTCTCCAGCAGAGCCATCAACACTTGGAACTGCCCTAACATATTCACAAATGTGGTCCCGACACACACATACAGAAGAAACACACACAAACACCCATCGAATTTTTCTTATAGGCATACAGACTGGTTTCCTGCAAACACACACACAGACACGCACACACACTGTCACACTCACAACACACACTCACACTGGATATCGAGCAAACTCATGAACACTTGGAACTGCCCTCACACACTCACAAATGTGGATCTGAAACACAATACGCAAGAACACACAAATACACCCATCGACTTTTTCATACAGGCATACACAATGGTAACCCGAAAACACACACACACTGTCACACTCGCAACACAGCACTCACACTGGGCCTCGGCAGAGCCATCAACACTTGGAACTGCCCTAACATACTCACAAACGTTTTCCTGACACACGCATACACAAGAAACACACACAAACACCCATGGAATTTTTCTTACAGGCGTACACAGGGGGTTCGGAAACACACACAGACACACACACACTATCACACTCACTACACAGCACTCACACTGGGTCTCCAACACAGCCGTCAACACTTGGAACTGCTTTAACATAATCACAAACATGGTCCTGACACACGCATATACAAATAACACACACAAACACCCATCGACTTTTTCTTGCAGGCATACACAATGGTTTCCTGCAAACACACACACACACACACACACACACACACACAAAAGGCACACTCACGACAGAGCACTCACATTGGATCTCCAGCAGAGCCATGAACACTTGGAATTACCTTAACATATTCACAAACGTGGTCCCGAAACACACATGCAGAAGAAACACACAAAAACACCCTACGACTTTTTCTTACAGACATACACAATGGTATCCAGCAAAACACACACACACACACACAGACACTATCACACGCACAACACAGCACTCACACTGGGTCCCCGGCATAGCCATCAACAGTTGGAACTGCCCTAACATACTCACAAACGTGGTCCCGACACACACATACACAAGAAACACACACAAACTCCCATTGACTTTTACTTACAGTCATGCACAATGGTTTCCGCAAACACACACACACACACACTATCACACTCACAACACAGCATTCACACTGGCACTTGAATCTGCCCTAACATACAAACAAACGTGGTCCTGACACACACATACAGAAGAAACACACACAAACACCCATCAACATTTTGTTACAGGGAGACAGAGTGGGGTTTCCCCAAACACACACACACACACACACACTGTCACACTAACAGCACAGTACGCACACTGGACCTCGGCAGAGCCATCAACACTTGGAACTGCCCTAACATACTCACAAACGTTTCACCGACACACACATACACAAGAATCACACACAAACACCCATCGACATTTTCTTACAGGCATACACAACGGTTTCCCGTGAACACACACACACACAGTCACACTTACAACACAGCACTCACAATGGGTATCCAGCAGAACCATCAACACTTGGAACTGCCTTAAAATATTGACAAATGTGGTCGCGACACACACATACACATGAAACTCACACAAACATCCATCGACTTATTCTTACAGGCATACACAATGTTTTCCCGCCAACACAAACACACACAGAAACACACACTGCCACACTCACAACACAGCATTCACACTGGCGCTTGGAACTGCCACAACATACTCACATACGTGGTCTCGACACACACATACACAAGAAACACACACAAACACCCATCGACTTTTTCTTAGAAGCATACACTGTGGGGTTCCCCCAAACACACACACACACACAGACACACACACACTATCACACTCACAACACAGCACTCTCACTGGGTCTCCAGCAGAGCCATCAACACTTGGAACTGCCCTAACATATTCACAAATGTGGTCCCGACACACACATACAGAAAAAACACACACAAACACCCATCGAATTTTTCTTATAGGCATACAGACTGGTTTCCTGCAAACACACACACAGACACGCACACACACTGTCACACTCACAACACACACTCACACTGGATATCCTGCAAACTCATGAAGACTTGGAACTGCCCTCACACACTCACAAATGTGGATCTGAAACACAATACGCAAGAACACACAAATACACCCATCGACTTTTTCATACAGGCATACACAATGGTTACCCGAAAACACACACACACACACACACACACACACACTGTCACACTCGCAACACAGCACTCACACTGGTCCTCGGCAGAGCCATCAACACTTGGAACTGCCCTAACATACTCCCAAACGTTTTCCCGACACACACATACACAAGAAACGCACACAAACACCCATCGACTTTTTCTTACAGGCATACACAACGGTTTCCCTTGAACACACACACACACAGTCACACTTACAACACAGCACTCACAATGGGTATCCAGCAGAACCATCAACACTTGGAACTGCCTTAAAATATTGACAAATGTGGTCGCGACACACACATACACATGAAACTCACACAAACATCCATCGACTTATTCTTACAGGCATACACAATGTTTTCCCGCCAACACAAACACACACAGAAACACACACTGCCACACTCACAACACAGCATTCACTCTGGCGCTTGGAACTGCCACAAAATACTCTCATACGTGGTCCCGACACACACATACACAAGAAACACACACAAACACCCATCGACTTTTTCTTAGAAGCATACACTGTGGGGTTCCCCCAAACACACACACACACACAGACACACACACACTGTCACACTCACAACACAGCACTCTCACTGGGTCTCCAGCAGAGCCATCAACACTTGGAACTGCCCTAACATATTCACAAATGTGGTCCCGACACACACATACAGAAGAAACACACACAAACACCCATCGAATTTTTCTTATAGGCATACAGACTGGTTTCCTGCAAACACACACACAGACACGCACACACACTGTCACACTCACAACACACACTCACACTGGATATCCAGCAAACTCATGAACACTTGGAACTGCCCTCACACACTCACAAATGTGGATCTGAAACACAATACGCAAGAACACACAAATACACCCATCGACTTTTTCATACAGGCATACACAATGGTAACCCGAAAACACACACACACACACACACACACTGTCACACTCGCAACACAGCACTCACACTGGGCCTCGGCAGAGCCATCAACACTTGGAACTGCCCTAACATACTCACAAACGTTTTCCTGACACACGCATACACAAGAAACACACACAAACACCCATGGAATTTTTCTTACAGGCGTACACAGGGGGTTCGGAAACACACACAGACACACACACACTATCACACTCACAACACAGCACTCACACTGGGTCTCCAACACAGCCGTCAACACTTGGAACTGCTTTAACATAATCACAAACATGGTCCTGACACACACATATACAAATAACACACACAAACACCCATCGACTTTTTCTTGCAGGCATACACAATGGTTTCCTGCAAACACACACACACACACACACACACACACACAAAAGGCACACTCACGACAGAGCACTCACATTGGATCTCCAGCAGAGCCATGAACACTTGGAATTACCTTAACATATTCACAAACGTGGTCCCGAAACACACATGCAGAAGAAACACACAAAAACACCCTACGACTTTTTCTTACAGACATACACAATGGTATCCAGCAAAACACACACACACACACACAGACACTATCACACGCACAACACAGCACTCACACTGGGTCCCCGGCATAGCCATCAACAGTTGGAACTGCCCTAACATACTCACAAACGTGGTCCCGACACACACATACACAAGAAACACACACAAACTCCCATTGACTTTTACTTACAGTCATGCACAATGGTTTCCGCAAACACACACACACACACTATCACACTCACAACACAGCATTCACACTGGCACTTGAATCTGCCCTAACATACAAACAAACGTGGTCCCGACACACACATACAGAAGAAACACACACAAACACCCATCAACATTTTGTTACAGGGAGACAGAGTGGGGTTTCCCCAAACACACACACACACACACACACACACACTGTCACACTAACAGCACAGTACGCACACTGGACCTCGGCAGAGCCATCAACACTTGGAACTGCCCTAACATACTCACAAACGTTTCACCGACACACACATACACAAGAATCACACACAAACACCCATCGACTTTTTCTTACAGGCATACACAACGGTTTCCCGTGAACACACACACACACAGTCACACTTACAACACAGCACTCACAATGGGTATCCAGCAGAACCATCAACACTTGGAACTGCCTTAAAATATTGACAAATGTGGTCGCGACACACACATACACATGAAACTCACACAAACATCCATCGACTTATTCTTACAGGCATACACAATGTTTTCCCGCCAACACAAACACACACAGAAACACACACTGCCACACTCACAACACAGCATTCACTCTGGCGCTTGGAACTGCCACAACATACTCACATACGTGGTCTCGACACACACATACACAAGAAACACACACAAACACCCATCGACTTTTTCTTAGAAGCATACACTGTGGGGTTCCCCCAAACACACACACACACACAGACACACACACACTATCACACTCACAACACAGCACTCTCACTGGGTCTCCAGCAGAGCCATCAACACTTGGAACTGCCCTAACATATTCACAAATGTGGTCCCGACACACACATACAGAAAAAACACACACAAACACCCACCGAATTTTTCTTATAGGCATACAGACTGGTTTCCTGCAAACACACACACAGACACGCACACACACTGTCACACTCACAACACACACTCACACTGGATATCCTGCAAACTCATGAAGACTTGGAACTGCCCTCACACACTCACAAATGTGGATCTGAAACACAATACGCAAGAACACACAAATACACCCATCGACTTTTTCATACAGGCATACACAATGATTACCCGAAAACAACACACACACACACACACACTGTCACACTCGCAACACAGCACTCACACTGGTCCTCGGCAGAGCCATCAACACTTGGAACTGCCCTAACATACTCCCAAACGTTTTCCCGACACACACATACACAAGAAACGCACACAAACACCCATCGACTTTTTCTTACAGGCATACACAACGGTTTCCCTTGAACACACACACACACAGTCACACTTACAACACAGCACTCACAATGGGTATCCAGCAGAACCATCAACACTTGGAACTGCCTTAAAATATTGACAAATGTGGTCGCGACACACACATACACATGAAACTCACACAAACATCCATCGACTTATTCTTACAGGCATACACAATGTTTTCCCGCCAACACAAACACACACAGAAACACACACTGCCACACTCACAACACAGCATTCACTCTGGCGCTTGGAACTGCCACAAAATACTCTCATACGTGGTCCCGACACACACATACACAAGAAACACACACAAACACCCATCGACTTTTTCTTAGAAGCATACACTGTGGGGTTCCCCCAAACACACACACACACACAGACACACACACACTGTCACACTCACAACACAGCACTCTCACTGGGTCTCCAGCAGAGCCATCAACACTTGGAACTGCCCTAACATATTCACAAATGTGGTCCCGACACACACATACAGAAGAAACACACAGAAACACCCATCGAATTTTTCTTATAGGCATACAGACTGGTTTCCTGCAAACACACACACAGACACGCACACACACTGTCACACTCACAACACACACTCACACTGGATATCCAGCAAACTCATGAACACTTGGAACTGCCCTCACACACTCACAAATGTGGATCTGAAACACAATACGCAAGAACACACAAATACACCCATCGACTTTTTCATACAGGCATACACAATGGTAACCCGAAAACACACACACACACACACACACACTGTCACACTCGCAACACAGCACTCACACTGGGCCTCGGCAGAGCCATCAACACTTGGAACTGCCCTAACATACTCACAAACGTTTTCCTGACACACGCATACACAAGAAACACACACAAACACCCATGGAATTTTTCTTACAGGCGTACACAGGGGGTTCGGAAACACACACAGACACACACACACTATCACACTCACAACACAGCACTCACACTGGGTCTCCAACACAGCCGTCAACACTTGGAACTGCTTTAACATAATCACAAACATGGTCCTGACACACGCATATACAAATAACACACACAAACACCCATCGACTTTTTCTTGCAGGCATACACAATGGTTTCCTGCAAACACACACACACACACACACACACACACACACAAAAGGCACACTCACGACAGAGCACTCACATTGGATCTCCAGCAGAGCCATGAACACTTGGAATTACCTTAACATATTCACAAACGTGGTCCCGAAACACACATGCAGAAGAAACACACAAAAACACCCTACGACTTTTTCTTACAGACATACACAATGGTATCCAGCAAAACACACACACACACACACAGACACTATCACACGCACAACACAGCACTCACACTGGGTCCCCGGCATAGCCATCAACAGTTGGAACTGCCCTAACATACTCACAAACGTGGTCCCGACACACACATACACAAGAAACACACACAAACTCCCATTGACTTTTACTTACAGTCATGCACAATGGTTTCCGCAAACACACACACACACACACTATCACACTCACAACACAGCATTCACACTGGCACTTGAATCTGCCCTAACATACAAACAAACGTGGTCCTGACACACACATACAGAAGAAACACACACAAACACCCATCAACATTTTGTTACAGGGAGACAGAGTGGGGTTTCCCCAAACACACACACACACACACACACTGTCACACTAACAGCACAGTACGCACACTGGACCTCGGCAGAGCCATCAACACTTGGAACTGCCCTAACATACTCACAAACGTTTCACCGACACACACATACACAAGAATCACACACAAACACCCATCGACATTTTCTTACAGGCATACACAACGGTTTCCCGTGAACACACACACACACAGTCACACTTACAACACAGCACTCACAATGGGTATCCAGCAGAACCATCAACACTTGGAACTGCCTTAAAATATTGACAAATGTGGTCGCGACACACACATACACATGAAACTCACACAAACATCCATCGACTTATTCTTACAGGCATACACAATGTTTTCCCGCCAACACAAACACACACAGAAACACACACTGCCACACTCACAACACAGCATTCACACTGGCGCTTGGAACTGCCACAACATACTCACATACGTGGTCTCGACACACACATACACAAGAAACACACACAAACACCCATCGACTTTTTCTTAGAAGCATACACTGTGGGGTTCCCCCAAACACACACACACACACAGACACACACACACTATCACACTCACAACACAGCACTCTCACTGGGTCTCCAGCAGAGCCATCAACACTTGGAACTGCCCTAACATATTCACAAATGTGGTCCCGACACACACATACAGAAAAAACACACACAAACACCCATCGAATTTTTCTTATAGGCATACAGACTGGTTTCCTGCAAACACACACACAGACACGCACACACACTGTCACACTCACAACACACACTCACACTGGATATCCTGCAAACTCATGAAGACTTGGAACTGCCCTCACACACTCACAAATGTGGATCTGAAACACAATACGCAAGAACACACAAATACACCCATCGACTTTTTCATACAGGCATACACAATGGTTACCCGAAAACACACACACACACACACACACACACACACTGTCACACTCGCAACACAGCACTCACACTGGTCCTCGGCAGAGCCATCAACACTTGGAACTGCCCTAACATACTCCCAAACGTTTTCCCGACACACACATACACAAGAAACGCACACAAACACCCATCGACTTTTTCTTACAGGCATACACAACGGTTTCCCTTGAACACACACACACACAGTCACACTTACAACACAGCACTCACAATGGGTATCCAGCAGAACCATCAACACTTGGAACTGCCTTAAAATATTGACAAATGTGGTCGCGACACACACATACACATGAAACTCACACAAACATCCATCGACTTATTCTTACAGGCATACACAATGTTTTCCCGCCAACACAAACACACACAGAAACACACACTGCCACACTCACAACACAGCATTCACTCTGGCGCTTGGAACTGCCACAAAATACTCTCATACGTGGTCCCGACACACACATACACAAGAAACACACACAAACACCCATCGACTTTTTCTTAGAAGCATACACTGTGGGGTTCCCCCAAACACACACACACACACAGACACACACACACTGTCACACTCACAACACAGCACTCTCACTGGGTCTCCAGCAGAGCCATCAACACTTGGAACTGCCCTAACATATTCACAAATGTGGTCCCGACACACACATACAGAAGAAACACACACAAACACCCATCGAATTTTTCTTATAGGCATACAGACTGGTTTCCTGCAAACACACACACAGACACGCACACACACTGTCACACTCACAACACACACTCACACTGGATATCCAGCAAACTCATGAACACTTGGAACTGCCCTCACACACTCACAAATGTGGATCTGAAACACAATACGCAAGAACACACAAATACACCCATCGACTTTTTCATACAGGCATACACAATGGTAACCCGAAAACACACACACACACACACACACACTGTCACACTCGCAACACAGCACTCACACTGGGCCTCGGCAGAGCCATCAACACTTGGAACTGCCCTAACATACTCACAAACGTTTTCCTGACACACGCATACACAAGAAACACACACAAACACCCATGGAATTTTTCTTACAGGCGTACACAGGGGGTTCGGAAACACACACAGACACACACACACTATCACACTCACAACACAGCACTCACACTGGGTCTCCAACACAGCCGTCAACACTTGGAACTGCTTTAACATAATCACAAACATGGTCCTGACACACACATATACAAATAACACACACAAACACCCATCGACTTTTTCTTGCAGGCATACACAATGGTTTCCTGCAAACACACACACACACACACACACACACACACAAAAGGCACACTCACGACAGAGCACTCACATTGGATCTCCAGCAGAGCCATGAACACTTGGAATTACCTTAACATATTCACAAACGTGGTCCCGAAACACACATGCAGAAGAAACACACAAAAACACCCTACGACTTTTTCTTACAGACATACACAATGGTATCCAGCAAAACACACACACACACACACAGACACTATCACACGCACAACACAGCACTCACACTGGGTCCCCGGCATAGCCATCAACAGTTGGAACTGCCCTAACATACTCACAAACGTGGTCCCGACACACACATACACAAGAAACACACACAAACTCCCATTGACTTTTACTTACAGTCATGCACAATGGTTTCCGCAAACACACACACACACACTATCACACTCACAACACAGCATTCACACTGGCACTTGAATCTGCCCTAACATACAAACAAACGTGGTCCCGACACACACATACAGAAGAAACACACACAAACACCCATCAACATTTTGTTACAGGGAGACAGAGTGGGGTTTCCCCAAACACACACACACACACACACACACACACTGTCACACTAACAGCACAGTACGCACACTGGACCTCGGCAGAGCCATCAACACTTGGAACTGCCCTAACATACTCACAAACGTTTCACCGACACACACATACACAAGAATCACACACAAACACCCATCGACTTTTTCTTACAGGCATACACAACGGTTTCCCGTGAACACACACACACACAGTCACACTTACAACACAGCACTCACAATGGGTATCCAGCAGAACCATCAACACTTGGAACTGCCTTAAAATATTGACAAATGTGGTCGCGACACACACATACACATGAAACTCACACAAACATCCATCGACTTATTCTTACAGGCATACACAATGTTTTCCCGCCAACACAAACACACACAGAAACACACACTGCCACACTCACAACACAGCATTCACTCTGGCGCTTGGAACTGCCACAACATACTCACATACGTGGTCTCGACACACACATACACAAGAAACACACACAAACACCCATCGACTTTTTCTTAGAAGCATACACTGTGGGGTTCCCCCAAACACACACACACACACAGACACACACACACTATCACACTCACAACACAGCACTCTCACTGGGTCTCCAGCAGAGCCATCAACACTTGGAACTGCCCTAACATATTCACAAATGTGGTCCCGACACACACATACAGAAAAAACACACACAAACACCCACCGAATTTTTCTTATAGGCATACAGACTGGTTTCCTGCAAACACACACACAGACACGCACACACACTGTCACACTCACAACACACACTCACACTGGATATCCTGCAAACTCATGAAGACTTGGAACTGCCCTCACACACTCACAAATGTGGATCTGAAACACAATACGCAAGAACACACAAATACACCCATCGACTTTTTCATACAGGCATACACAATGATTACCCGAAAACAACACACACACACACACACACTGTCACACTCGCAACACAGCACTCACACTGGTCCTCGGCAGAGCCATCAACACTTGGAACTGCCCTAACATACTCCCAAACGTTTTCCCGACACACACATACACAAGAAACGCACACAAACACCCATCGACTTTTTCTTACAGGCATACACAACGGTTTCCCTTGAACACACACACACACAGTCACACTTACAACACAGCACTCACAATGGGTATCCAGCAGAACCATCAACACTTGGAACTGCCTTAAAATATTGACAAATGTGGTCGCGACACACACATACACATGAAACTCACACAAACATCCATCGACTTATTCTTACAGGCATACACAATGTTTTCCCGCCAACACAAACACACACAGAAACACACACTGCCACACTCACAACACAGCATTCACTCTGGCGCTTGGAACTGCCACAAAATACTCTCATACGTGGTCCCGACACACACATACACAAGAAACACACACAAACACCCATCGACTTTTTCTTAGAAGCATACACTGTGGGGTTCCCCCAAACACACACACACACACAGACACACACACACTGTCACACTCACAACACAGCACTCTCACTGGGTCTCCAGCAGAGCCATCAACACTTGGAACTGCCCTAACATATTCACAAATGTGGTCCCGACACACACATACAGAAGAAACACACAGAAACACCCATCGAATTTTTCTTATAGGCATACAGACTGGTTTCCTGCAAACACACACACAGACACGCACACACACTGTCACACTCACAACACACACTCACACTGGATATCCAGCAAACTCATGAACACTTGGAACTGCCCTCACACACTCACAAATGTGGATCTGAAACACAATACGCAAGAACACACAAATACACCCATCGACTTTTTCATACAGGCATACACAATGGTAACCCGAAAACACACACACACACACACACACACTGTCACACTCGCAACACAGCACTCACACTGGGCCTCGGCAGAGCCATCAACACTTGGAACTGCCCTAACATACTCACAAACGTTTTCCTGACACACGCATACACAAGAAACACACACAAACACCCATGGAATTTTTCTTACAGGCGTACACAGGGGGTTCGGAAACACACACAGACACACACACACTATCACACTCACAACACAGCACTCACACTGGGTCTCCAACACAGCCGTCAACACTTGGAACTGCTTTAACATAATCACAAACATGGTCCTGACACACGCATATACAAATAACACACACAAACACCCATCGACTTTTTCTTGCAGGCATACACAATGGTTTCCTGCAAACACACACACACACACACACACACACACACACAAAAGGCACACTCACGACAGAGCACTCACATTGGATCTCCAGCAGAGCCATGAACACTTGGAATTACCTTAACATATTCACAAACGTGGTCCCGAAACACACATGCAGAAGAAACACACAAAAACACCCTACGACTTTTTCTTACAGACATACACAATGGTATCCAGCAAAACACACACACACACACACAGACACTATCACACGCACAACACAGCACTCACACTGGGTCCCCGGCATAGCCATCAACAGTTGGAACTGCCCTAACATACTCACAAACGTGGTCCCGACACACACATACACAAGAAACACACACAAACTCCCATTGACTTTTACTTACAGTCATGCACAATGGTTTCCGCAAACACACACACACACACACTATCACACTCACAACACAGCATTCACACTGGCACTTGAATCTGCCCTAACATACAAACAAACGTGGTCCTGACACACACATACAGAAGAAACACACACAAACACCCATCAACATTTTGTTACAGGGAGACAGAGTGGGGTTTCCCCAAACACACACACACACACACACACTGTCACACTAACAGCACAGTACGCACACTGGACCTCGGCAGAGCCATCAACACTTGGAACTGCCCTAACATACTCACAAACGTTTCACCGACACACACATACACAAGAATCACACACAAACACCCATCGACATTTTCTTACAGGCATACACAACGGTTTCCCGTGAACACACACACACACAGTCACACTTACAACACAGCACTCACAATGGGTATCCAGCAGAACCATCAACACTTGGAACTGCCTTAAAATATTGACAAATGTGGTCGCGACACACACATACACATGAAACTCACACAAACATCCATCGACTTATTCTTACAGGCATACACAATGTTTTCCCGCCAACACAAACACACACAGAAACACACACTGCCACACTCACAACACAGCATTCACACTGGCGCTTGGAACTGCCACAACATACTCACATAGGTGGTCTCGACACACACATACACAAGAAACACACACAAACACCCATCGACTTTTTCTTAGAAGCATACACTGTGGGGTTCCCCCAAACACACACACACACACAGACACACACACACTATCACACTCACAACACAGCACTCTCACTGGGTCTCCAGCAGAGCCATCAACACTTGGAACTGCCCTAACATATTCACAAATGTGGTCCCGACACACACATACAGAAAAAACACACACAAACACCCACCGAATTTTTCTTATAGGCATACAGACTGGTTTCCTGCAAACACACACACAGACACGCACACACACTGTCACACTCACAACACACACTCACACTGGATATCCTGCAAACTCATGAAGACTTGGAACTGCCCTCACACACTCACAAATGTGGATCTGAAACACAATACGCAAGAACACACAAATACACCCATCGACTTTTTCATACAGGCATACACAATGGTTACCCGAAAACACACACACACACACACACACTGTCACACTCGCAACACAGCACTCACACTGGTCCTCGGCAGAGCCATCAACACTTGGAACTGCCCTAACATACTCCCAAACGTTTTCCCGACACACACATACACAAGAAACGCACACAAACACCCATCGACTTTTTCTTACAGGCATACACAACGGTTTCCCTTGAACACACACACACACAGTCACACTTACAACACAGCACTCACAATGGGTATCCAGCAGAACCATCAACACTTGGAACTGCCTTAAAATATTGACAAATGTGGTCGCGACACACACATACACATGAAACTCACACAAACATCCATCGACTTATTCTTACAGGCATACACAATGTTTTCCCGCCAACACAAACACACACAGAAACACACACTGCCACACTCACAACACAGCATTCACTCTGGCGCTTGGAACTGCCACAAAATACTCTCATACGTGGTCCCGACACACACATACACAAGAAACACACACAAACACCCATCGACTTTTTCTTAGAAGCATACACTGTGGGGTTCCCCCAAACACACACACACACACAGACACACACACACTGTCACACTCACAACACAGCACTCTCACTGGGTCTCCAGCAGAGCCATCAACACTTGGAACTGCCCTAACATATTCACAAATGTGGTCCCGACACACACATACAGAAGAAACACACACAAACACCCATCGAATTTTTCTTATAGGCATACAGACTGGTTTCCTGCAAACACACACACAGACACGCACACACACTGTCACACTCACAACACACACTCACACTGGATATCCAGCAAACTCATGAACACTTGGAACTGCCCTCACACACTCACAAATGTGGATCTGAAACACAATACGCAAGAACACACAAATACACCCATCGACTTTTTCATACAGGCATACACAATGGTAACCCGAAAACACACACACACACACACACACACTGTCACACTCGCAACACAGCACTCACACTGGGCCTCGGCAGAGCCATCAACACTTGGAACTGCCCTAACATACTCACAAACGTTTTCCTGACACACGCATACACAAGAAACACACACAAACACCCATGGAATTTTTCTTACAGGCGTACACAGGGGGTTCGGAAACACACACAGACACACACACACTATCACACTCACAACACAGCACTCACACTGGGTCTCCAACACAGCCGTCAACACTTGGAACTGCTTTAACATAATCACAAACATGGTCCTGACACACACATATACAAATAACACACACAAACACCCATCGACTTTTTCTTGCAGGCATACACAATGGTTTCCTGCAAACACACACACACACACACACACACACACAAAAGGCACACTCACGACAGAGCACTCACATTGGATCTCCAGCAGAGCCATGAACACTTGGAATTACCTTAACATATTCACAAACGTGGTCCCGAAACACACATGCAGAAGAAACACACAAAAACACCCTACTTTTTCTTACAGACATACACAATGGTATCCAGCAAAACACACACACACACACACACAGACACTATCACACGCACAACACAGCACTCACACTGGGTCCCCGGCATAGCCATCAACAGTTGGAACTGCCCTAACATACTCACAAACGTGGTCCCGACACACACATACACAAGAAACACACACAAACTCCCATTGACTTTTACTTACAGTCATGCACAATGGTTTCCGCAAACACACACACACACACACTATCACACTCACAACACAGCATTCACACTGGCACTTGAATCTGCCCTAACATACAAACAAACGTGGTCCCGACACACACATACAGAAGAAACACACACAAACACCCATCAACATTTTGTTACAGGGAGACAGAGTGGGGTTTCCCCAAACACACACACACACACACACACACACACTGTCACACTAACAGCACAGTACGCACACTGGACCTCGGCAGAGCCATCAACACTTGGAACTGCCCTAACATACTCACAAACGTTTCACCGACACACACATACACAAGAATCACACACAAACACCCATCGACTTTTTCTTACAGGCATACACAACGGTTTCCCGTGAACACACACACACACAGTCACACTTACAACACAGCACTCACAATGGGTATCCAGCAGAACCATCAACACTTGGAACTGCCTTAAAATATTGACAAATGTGGTCGCGACACACACATACACATGAAACTCACACAAACATCCATCGACTTATTCTTACAGGCATACACAATGTTTTCCCGCCAACACAAACACACACAGAAACACACACTGCCACACTCACAACACAGCATTCACACTGGCGCTTGGAACTGCCACAACATACTCACATACGTGGTCTCGACACACACATACACAAGAAACACACACAAACACCCATCGACTTTTTCTTAGAAGCATACACTGTGGGGTTCCCCCAAACACACACACACACACACAGACACACACACACTATCACACTCACAACACAGCACTCTCACTGGGTCTCCAGCAGAGCCATCAACACTTGGAACTGCCCTAACATATTCACAAATGTGGTCCCGACACACACATACAGAAAAAACACACACAAACACCCACCGAATTTTTCTTATAGGCATACAGACTGGTTTCCTGCAAACACACACACAGACACGCACACACACTGTCACACTCACAACACACACTCACACTGGATATCCTGCAAACTCATGAAGACTTGGAACTGCCCTCACACACTCACAAATGTGGATCTGAAACACAATACGCAAGAACACACAAATACACCCATCGACTTTTTCATACAGGCATACACAATGGTTACCCGAAAACAACACACACACACACACACACACTGTCACACTCGCAACACAGCACTCACACTGGTCCTCGGCAGAGCCATCAACACTTGGAACTGCCCTAACATACTCCCAAACGTTTTCCCGACACACACATACACAAGAAACGCACACAAACACCCATCGACTTTTTCTTACAGGCATACACAACGGTTTCCCTTGAACACACACACACACACAGTCACACTTACAACACACCACTCACAATGGGTATCCAGCAGAACCATCAACACTTGGAACTGCCTTAAAATATTGACAAATGTGGTCGCGACACACACATACACATGAAACTCACACAAACATCCATCGACTTATTCTTACAGGCATACACAATGTTTTCCCGCCAACACAAACACACACAGAAACACACACTGCCACACTCACAACACAGCATTCACTCTGGCGCTTGGAACTGCCACAAAATACTCTCATACGTGGTCCCGACACACACATACACAAGAAACACACACAAACACCCATCGACTTTTTCTTAGAAGCATACACTGTGGGGTTCCCCCAAACACACACACACACACACAGACACACACACACTGTCACACTCACAACACAGCACTCTCACTGGGTCTCCAGCAGAGCCATCAACACTTGGAACTGCCCTAACATATTCACAAATGTGGTCCCGACACACACATACAGAAGAAACACACACAAACACCCATCGAATTTTTCTTATAGGCATACAGACTGGTTTCCTGCAAACACACACACAGACACGCACACACACTGTCACACTCACAACACACACTCACACTGGATATCCAGCAAACTCATGAACACTTGGAACTGCCCTCACACACTCACAAATGTGGATCTGAAACACAATACGCAAGAACACACAAATACACCCATCGACTTTTTCATACAGGCATACACAATGGTAACCCGAAAACACACACACACACACACACACTGTCACACTCGCAACACAGCACTCACACTGGGCCTCGGCAGAGCCATCAACACTTGGAACTGCCCTAACATACTCACAAACGTTTTCCTGACACACGCATACACAAGAAACACACACAAACACCCATGGAATTTTTCTTACAGGCGTACACAGGGGGTTCGGAAACACACACAGACACACACACACTATCACACTCACAACACAGCACTCACACTGGGTCTCCAACACAGCCGTCAACACTTGGAACTGCTTTAACATAATCACAAACATGGTCCTGACACACGCATATACAAATAACACACACAAACACCCATCGACTTTTTCTTGCAGGCATACACAATGGTTTCCTGCAAACACACACACACACACACACACACACACAAAAGGCACACTCACGACAGAGCACTCACATTGGATCTCCAGCAGAGCCATGAACACTTGGAATTACCTTAACATATTCACAAACGTGGTCCCGAAACACACATGCAGAAGAAACACACAAAAACACCCTACGACTTTTTCTTACAGACATACACAATGGTATCCAGCAAAACACACACACACACACACAGACACTATCACACGCACAACACAGCACTCACACTGGGTCCCCGGCATAGCCATCAACAGTTGGAACTGCCCTAACATACTCACAAACGTGGTCCCGACACACACATACACAAGAAACACACACAAACTCCCATTGACTTTTACTTACAGTCATGCACAATGGTTTCCGCAAACACACACACACACACACTATCACACTCACAACACAGCATTCACACTGGCACTTGAATCTGCCCTAACATACAAACAAACGTGGTCCCGACACACACATACAGAAGAAACACACACAAACACCCATCAACATTTTGTTACAGGGAGACAGAGTGGGGTTTCCCCAAACACACACACACACACACACACACACACTGTCACACTAACAGCACAGTACGCACACTGGACCTCGGCAGAGCCATCAACACTTGGAACTGCCCTAACATACTCACAAACGTTTCACCGACACACACATACACAAGAATCACACACAAACACCCATCGACTTTTTCTTACAGGCATACACAACGGTTTCCCGTGAACACACACACACACAGTCACACTTACAACACAGCACTCACAATGGGTATCCAGCAGAACCATCAACACTTGGAACTGCCTTAAAATATTGACAAATGTGGTCGCGACACACACATACACATGAAACTCACACAAACATCCATCGACTTATTCTTACAGGCATACACAATGTTTTCCCGCCAACACAAACACACACAGAAACACACACTGCCACACTCACAACACAGCATTCACTCTGGCGCTTGGAACTGCCACAACATACTCACATACGTGGTCTCGACACACACATACACAAGAAACACACACAAACACCCATCGACTTTTTCTTAGAAGCATACACTGTGGGGTTCCCCCAAACACACACACACACACAGACACACACACACTATCACACTCACAACACAGCACTCTCACTGGGTCTCCAGCAGAGCCATCAACACTTGGAACTGCCCTAACATATTCACAAATGTGGTCCCGACACACACATACAGAAAAAACACACACAAACACCCACCGAATTTTTCTTATAGGCATACAGACTGGTTTCCTGCAAACACACACACAGACACGCACACACACTGTCACACTCACAACACACACTCACACTGGATATCCTGCAAACTCATGAAGACTTGGAACTGCCCTCACACACTCACAAATGTGGATCTGAAACACAATACGCAAGAACACACAAATACACCCATCGACTTTTTCATACAGGCATACACAATGGTTACCCGAAAACAACACACACACACACACACACACTGTCACACTCGCAACACAGCACTCACACTGGTCCTCGGCAGAGCCATCAACACTTGGAACTGCCCTAACATACTCCCAAACGTTTTCCCGACACACACATACACAAGAAACGCACACAAACACCCATCGACTTTTTCTTACAGGCATACACAACGGTTTCCCTTGAACACACACACACACAGTCACACTTACAACACACCACTCACAATGGGTATCCAGCAGAACCATCAACACTTGGAACTGCCTTAAAATATTGACAAATGTGGTCGCGACACACACATACACATGAAACTCACACAAACATCCATCGACTTATTCTTACAGGCATACACAATGTTTTCCCGCCAACACAAACACACACAGAAACACACACTGCCACACTCACAACACAGCATTCACTCTGGCGCTTGGAACTGCCACAAAATACTCTCATACGTGGTCCCGACACACACATACACAAGAAACACACACAAACACCCATCGACTTTTTCTTAGAAGCATACACTGTGGGGTTCCCCCAAACACACACACACACACACAGACACACACACACTGTCACACTCACAACACAGCACTCTCACTGGGTCTCCAGCAGAGCCATCAACACTTGGAACTGCCCTAACATATTCACAAATGTGGTCCCGACACACACATACAGAAGAAACACACAGAAACACCCATCGAATTTTTCTTATAGGCATACAGACTGGTTTCCTGCAAACACACACACAGACACGCACACACACTGTCACACTCACAACACACACTCACACTGGATATCCAGCAAACTCATGAACACTTGGAACTGCCCTCACACACTCACAAATGTGGATCTGAAACACAATACGCAAGAACACACAAATACACCCATCGACTTTTTCATACAGGCATACACAATGGTAACCCGAAAACACACACACACACACACACACACACTGTCACACTCGCAACACAGCACTCACACTGGGCCTCGGCAGAGCCATCAACACTTGGAACTGCCCTAACATACTCACAAACGTTTTCCTGACACACGCATACACAAGAAACACACACAAACACCCATGGAATTTTTCTTACAGGCGTACACAGGGGGTTCGGAAACACACACAGACACACACACACTATCACACTCACAACACAGCACTCACACTGGGTCTCCAACACAGCCGTCAACACTTGGAACTGCTTTAACATAATCACAAACATGGTCCTGACACACGCATATACAAATAACACACACAAACACCCATCGACTTTTTCTTGCAGGCATACACAATGGTTTCCTGCAAACACACACACACACACACACACACACACAAAAGGCACACTCACGACAGAGCACTCACATTGGATCTCCAGCAGAGCCATGAACACTTGGAATTACCTTAACATATTCACAAACGTGGTCCCGAAACACACATGCAGAAGAAACACACAAAAACACCCTACGACTTTTTCTTACAGACATACACAATGGTATCCAGCAAAACACACACACACACACACAGACACTATCACACGCACAACACAGCACTCACACTGGGTCCCCGGCATAGCCATCAACAGTTGGAACTGCCCTAACATACTCACAAACGTGGTCCCGACACACACATACACAAGAAACACACACAAACTCCCATTGACTTTTACTTACAGTCATGCACAATGGTTTCCGCAAACACACACACACACACACTATCACACTCACAACACAGCATTCACACTGGCACTTGAATCTGCCCTAACATACAAACAAACGTGGTCCCGACACACACATACAGAAGAAACACACACAAACACCCATCAACATTTTGTTACAGGGAGACAGAGTGGGGTTTCCCCAAACACACACACACACACACACACACACACTGTCACACTAACAGCACAGTACGCACACTGGACCTCGGCAGAGCCATCAACACTTGGAACTGCCCTAACATACTCACAAACGTTTCACCGACACACACATACACAAGAATCACACACAAACACCCATCGACTTTTTCTTACAGGCATACACAACGGTTTCCCGTGAACACACACACACACAGTCACACTTACAACACAGCACTCACAATGGGTATCCAGCAGAACCATCAACACTTGGAACTGCCTTAAAATATTGACAAATGTGGTCGCGACACACACATACACATGAAACTCACACAAACATCCATCGACTTATTCTTACAGGCATACACAATGTTTTCCCGCCAACACAAACACACACAGAAACACACACTGCCACACTCACAACACAGCATTCACACTGGCGCTTGGAACTGCCACAACATACTCACATAGGTGGTCTCGACACACACATACACAAGAAACACACACAAACACCCATCGACTTTTTCTTAGAAGCATACACTGTGGGGTTCCCCCAAACACACACACACACACAGACACACACACACTATCACACTCACAACACAGCACTCTCACTGGGTCTCCAGCAGAGCCATCAACACTTGGAACTGCCCTAACATATTCACAAATGTGGTCCCGACACACACATACAGAAAAAACACACACAAACACCCACCGAATTTTTCTTATAGGCATACAGACTGGTTTCCTGCAAACACACACACAGACACGCACACACACTGTCACACTCACAACACACACTCACACTGGATATCCTGCAAACTCATGAAGACTTGGAACTGCCCTCACACACTCACAAATGTGGATCTGAAACACAATACGCAAGAACACACAAATACACCCATCGACTTTTTCATACAGGCATACACAATGGTTACCCGAAAACAACACACACACACACACACACACTGTCACACTCGCAACACAGCACTCACACTGGTCCTCGGCAGAGCCATCAACACTTGGAACTGCCCTAACATACTCCCAAACGTTTTCCCGACACACACATACACAAGAAACGCACACAAACACCCATCGACTTTTTCTTACAGGCATACACAACGGTTTCCCTTGAACACACACACACACAGTCACACTTACAACACACCACTCACAATGGGTATCCAGCAGAACCATCAACACTTGGAACTGCCTTAAAATATTGACAAATGTGGTCGCGACACACACATACACATGAAACTAACACAAACATCCATCGACTTATTCTTACAGGCATACACAATGTTTTCCCGCCAACACAAACACACACAGAAACACACACTGCCACACTCACAACACAGCATTCACTCTGGCGCTTGGAACTGCCACAAAATACTCTCATACGTGGTCCCGACACACACATACACAAGAAACACACACAAACACCCATCGACTTTTTCTTAGAAGCATACACTGTGGGGTTCCCCCAAACACACACACACACACACAGACACACACACACTGTCACACTCACAACACAGCACTCTCACTGGGTCTCCAGCAGAGCCATCAACACTTGGAACTGCCCTAACATATTCACAAATGTGGTCCCGACACACACATACAGAAGAAACACACAGAAACACCCATCGAATTTTTCTTATAGGCATACAGACTGGTTTCCTGCAAACACACACACAGACACGCACACACACTGTCACACTCACAACACACACTCACACTGGATATCCAGCAAACTCATGAACACTTGGAACTGCCCTCACACAGTCACAAATGTGGATCTGAAACACAATACGCAAGAACACACAAATACACCCATCGACTTTTTCATACAGGCATACACAATGGTAACCCGAAAACACACACACACACACACACACACTGTCACACTCGCAACACAGCACTCACACTGGGCCTCGGCAGAGCCATCAACACTTGGAACTGCCCTAACATACTCACAAACGTTTTCCTGACACACGCATACACAAGAAACACACACAAACACCCATGGAATTTTTCTTACAGGCGTACACAGGGGGTTCGGAAACACACACAGACACACACACACTATCACACTCACAACACAGCACTCACACTGGGTCTCCAACACAGCCGTCAACACTTGGAACTGCTTTAACATAATCACAAACATGGTCCTGACACACGCATATACAAATAACACACACAAACACCCATCGACTTTTTCTTGCAGGCATACACAATGGTTTCCTGCAAACACACACACACACACACACACACACACAAAAGGCACACTCACGACAGAGCACTCACATTGGATCTCCAGCAGAGCCATGAACACTTGGAATTACCTTAACATATTCACAAACGTGGTCCCGAAACACACATGCAGAAGAAACACACAAAAACACCCTACGACTTTTTCTTACAGACATACACAATGGTATCCAGCAAAACACACACACACACACACAGACACTATCACACGCACAACACAGCACTCACACTGGGTCCCCGGCATAGCCATCAACAGTTGGAACTGCCCTAACATACTCACAAACGTGGTCCCGACACACACATACACAAGAAACACACACAAACTCCCATTGACTTTTACTTACAGTCATGCACAATGGTTTCCGCAAACACACACACACACACACTATCACACTCACAACACAGCATTCACACTGGCACTTGAATCTGCCCTAACATACAAACAAACGTGGTCCCGACACACACATACAGAAGAAACACACACAAACACCCATCAACATTTTGTTACAGGGAGACAGAGTGGGGTTTCCCCAAACACACACACACACACACACACACACACTGTCACACTAACAGCACAGTACGCACACTGGACCTCGGCAGAGCCATCAACACTTGGAACTGCCCTAACATACTCACAAACGTTTCACCGACACACACATACACAAGAATCACACACAAACACCCATCGACTTTTTCTTACAGGCATACACAACGGTTTCCCGTGAACACACACACACACAGTCACACTTACAACACAGCACTCACAATGGGTATCCAGCAGAACCATCAACACTTGGAACTGCCTTAAAATATTGACAAATGTGGTCGCGACACACACATACACATGAAACTCACACAAACATCCATCGACTTATTCTTACAGGCATACACAATGTTTTCCCGCCAACACAAACACACACAGAAACACACACTGCCACACTCACAACACAGCATTCACACTGGCGCTTGGAACTGCCACAACATACTCACATAGGTGGTCTCGACACACACATACACAAGAAACACACACAAACACCCATCGACTTTTTCTTAGAAGCATACACTGTGGGGTTCCCCCAAACACACACACACACACAGACACACACACACTATCACACTCACAACACAGCACTCTCACTGGGTCTCCAGCAGAGCCATCAACACTTGGAACTGCCCTAACATATTCACAAATGTGGTCCCGACACACACATACAGAAAAAACACACACAAACACCCATCGAATTTTTCTTATAGGCATACAGACTGGTTTCCTGCAAACACACACACAGACACGCACACACACTGTCACACTCACAACACACACTCACACTGGATATCCTGCAAACTCATGAAGACTTGGAACTGCCCTCACACACTCACAAATGTGGATCTGAAACACAATACGCAAGAACACACAAATACACCCATCGACTTTTTCATACAGGCATACACAATGGTTACCCGAAAACACACACACACACACACACTGTCACACTCGCAACACAGCACTCACACTGGTCCTCGGCAGAGCCATCAACACTTGGAACTGCCCTAACATACTCCCAAACGTTTTCCCGACACACACATACACAAGAAACGCACACAAACACCCATCGACTTTTTCTTACAGGCATACACAACGGTTTCCCTTGAACACACACACACACAGTCACACTTACAACACACCACTCACAATGGGTATCCAGCAGAACCATCAACACTTGGAACTGCCTTAAAATATTGACAAATGTGGTCGCGACACACACATACACATGAAACTCACACAAACATCCATCGACTTATTCTTACAGGCATACACAATGTTTTCCCGCCAACACAAACACACACAGAAACACACACTGCCACACTCACAACACAGCATTCACTCTGGCGCTTGGAACTGCCACAAAATACTCTCATACGTGGTCCCGACACACACATACACAAGAAACACACACAAACACCCATCGACTTTTTCTTAGAAGCATACACTGTGGGGTTCCCCCAAACACACACAAACACACAGACACACACACACTGTCACACTCACAACACAGCACTCTCACTGGGTCTCCAGCAGAGCCATCAACACTTGGAACTGCCCTAACATATTCACAAATGTGGTCCCGACACACACATACAGAAGAAACACACACAAACACCCATCGAATTTTTCTTATAGGCATACAGACTGGTTTCCTGCAAACACACACACAGACACGCACACACACTGTCACACTCACAACACACACTCACACTGGATATCCAGCAAACTCATGAACACTTGGAACTGCCCTCACACACTCACAAATGTGGATCTGAAACACAATACGCAAGAACACACAAATACACCCATCGACTTTTTCATACAGGCATACACAATGGTAACCCGAAAACACACACACACACACACACACACACTGTCACACTCGCAACACAGCACTCACACTGGGCCTCGGCAGAGCCATCAACACTTGGAACTGCCCTAACATACTCACAAACGTTTTCCTGACACACGCATACACAAGAAACACACACAAACACCCATGGAATTTTTCTTACAGGCGTACACAGGGGGTTCGGAAACACACACAGACACACACACACTATCACACTCACAACACAGCACTCACACTGGGTCTCCAACACAGCCGTCAACACTTGGAACTGCTTTAACATAATCACAAACATGGTCCTGACACACGCATATACAAATAACACACACAAACACCCATCGACTTTTTCTTGCAGGCATACACAATGGTTTCCTGCAAACACACACACACACACACACACACAAAAGGCACACTCACGACAGAGCACTCACATTGGATCTCCAGCAGAGCCATGAACACTTGGAATTACCTTAACATATTCACAAATGTGGTCCCGAAACACACATGCAGAAGAAACACACAAAAGCACCCTACGACTTTTTCTTACAGACATACACAATGGTATCCAGCAAAACACACACACACACACACAGACACTATCACACGCACAACACAGCACTCACACTGGGTCCCCGGCATAGCCATCAACAGTTGGAACTGCCCTAACATACTCACAAACGTGGTCCCGACACACACATACACAAGAAACACACACAAACTCCCATTGACTTTTACTTACAGTCATGCACAATGGTTTCCGCAAACACACACACACACACACTATCACACTCACAACACAGCATTCACACTGGCACTTGAATCTGCCCTAACATACAAACAAACGTGGTCCCGACACACACATACAGAAGAAACACACACAAACACCCATCAACATTTTGTTACAGGGAGACAGAGTGGGGTTTCCCCAAACACACACACACACACACACACACACACTGTCACACTAACAGCACAGTACGCACACTGGACCTCGGCAGAGCCATCAACACTTGGAACTGCCCTAACATACTCACAAACGTTTCACCGACACACACATACACAAGAATCACACACAAACACCCATCGACTTTTTCTTACAGGCATACACAACGGTTTCCCGTGAACACACACACACACAGTCACACTTACAACACAGCACTCACAATGGGTATCCAGCAGAACCATCAACACTTGGAACTGCCTTAAAATATTGACAAATGTGGTCGCGACACACACATACACATGAAACTCACACAAACATCCATCGACTTATTCTTACAGGCATACACAATGTTTTCCCGCCAACACAAACACACACAGAAACACACACTGCCACACTCACAACACAGCATTCACACTGGCGCTTGGAACTGCCACAACATACTCACATAGGTGGTCTCGACACACACATACACAAGAAACACACACAAACACCCATCGACTTTTTCTTAGAAGCATACACTGTGGGGTTCCCCCAAACACACACACACACACAGACACACACACACTATCACACTCACAACACAGCACTCTCACTGGGTCTCCAGCAGAGCCATCAACACTTGGAACTGCCCTAACATATTCACAAATGTGGTCCCGACACACACATACAGAAAAAACACACACAAACACCCATCGAATTTTTCTTATAGGCATACAGACTGGTTTCCTGCAAACACACACACAGACACGCACACACACTGTCACACTCACAACACACACTCACACTGGATATCCTGCAAACTCATGAAGACTTGGAACTGCCCTCACACACTCACAAATGTGGATCTGAAACACAATACGCAAGAACACACAAATACACCCATCGACTTTTTCATACAGGCATACACAATGGTTACCCGAAAACACACACACACACACACACACTGTCACACTCGCAACACAGCACTCACACTGGTCCTCGGCAGAGCCATCAACACTTGGAACTGCCCTAACATACTCCCAAACGTTTTCCCGACACACACATACACAAGAAACGCACACAAACACCCATCGACTTTTTCTTACAGGCATACACAACGGTTTCCCTTGAACACACACACACACAGTCACACTTACAACACAGCACTCACAATGGGTATCCAGCAGAACCATCAACACTTGGAACTGCCTTAAAATATTGACAAATGTGGTCGCGACACACACATACACATGAAACTCACACAAACATCCATCGACTTATTCTTACAGGCATACACAATGTTTTCCCGCCAACACAAACACACACAGAAACACACACTGCCACACTCACAACACAGCATTCACTCTGGCGCTTGGAACTGCCACAAAATACTCTCATACGTGGTCCCGACACACACATACACAAGAAACACACACAAACACCCATCGACTTTTTCTTAGAAGCATACACTGTGGGGTTCCCCCAAACACACACACACACACAGACACACACACACTGTCACACTCACAACACAGCACTCTCACTGGGTCTCCAGCAGAGCCATCAACACTTGGAACTGCCCTAACATATTCACAAATGTGGTCCCGACACACACATACAGAAGAAACACACACAAACACCCATCGAATTTTTCTTATAGGCATACAGACTGGTTTCCTGCAAACACACACACAGACACGCACACACACTGTCACACTCACAACACACACTCACACTGGATATCCAGCAAACTCATGAACACTTGGAACTGCCCTCACACACTCACAAATGTGGATCTGAAACACAATACGCAAGAACACACAAATACACCCATCGACTTTTTCATACAGGCATACACAATGGTAACCCGAAAACACACACACACACACACACACACTGTCACACTCGCAACACAGCACTCACACTGGGCCTCGGCAGAGCCATCAACACTTGGAACTGCCCTAACATACTCACAAACGTTTTCCTGACACACGCATACACAAGAAACACACACAAACACCCATGGAATTTTTCTTACAGGCGTACACAGGGGGTTCGGAAACACACACAGACACACACACACTATCACACTCACAACACAGCACTCACACTGGGTCTCCAACACAGCCGTCAACACTTGGAACTGCTTTAACATAATCACAAACATGGTCCTGACACACACATATACAAATAACACACACAAACACCCATCGACTTTTTCTTGCAGGCATACACAATGGTTTCCTGCAAACACACACACACACACACACACACACACAAAAGGCACACTCACGACAGAGCACTCACATTGGATCTCCAGCAGAGCCATGAACACTTGGAATTACCTTAACATATTCACAAACGTGGTCCCGAAACACACATGCAGAAGAAACACACAAAAACACCCTACTTTTTCTTACAGACATACACAATGGTATCCAGCAAAACACACACACACACACACACAGACACTATCACACGCACAACACAGCACTCACACTGGGTCCCCGGCATAGCCATCAACAGTTGGAACTGCCCTAACATACTCACAAACGTGGTCCCGACACACACATACACAAGAAACACACACAAACTCCCATTGACTTTTACTTACAGTCATGCACAATGGTTTCCGCAAACACACACACACACACACTATCACACTCACAACACAGCATTCACACTGGCACTTGAATCTGCCCTAACATACAAACAAACGTGGTCCCGACACACACATACAGAAGAAACACACACAAACACCCATCAACATTTTGTTACAGGGAGACAGAGTGGGGTTTCCCCAAACACACACACACACACACACACACACACTGTCACACTAACAGCACAGTACGCACACTGGACCTCGGCAGAGCCATCAACACTTGGAACTGCCCTAACATACTCACAAACGTTTCACCGACACACACATACACAAGAATCACACACAAACACCCATCGACTTTTTCTTACAGGCATACACAACGGTTTCCCGTGAACACACACACACACAGTCACACTTACAACACAGCACTCACAATGGGTATCCAGCAGAACCATCAACACTTGGAACTGCCTTAAAATATTGACAAATGTGGTCGCGACACACACATACACATGAAACTCACACAAACATCCATCGACTTATTCTTACAGGCATACACAATGTTTTCCCGCCAACACAAACACACACAGAAACACACACTGCCACACTCACAACACAGCATTCACACTGGCACTTGGAACTGCCACAACATACTCACATACGTGGTCTCGACACACACATACACAAGAAACACACACAAACACCCATCGACTTTTTCTTAGAAGCATACACTGTGGGGTTCCCCCAAACACACACACACACACACAGACACACACACACTATCACACTCACAACACAGCACTCTCACTGGGTCTCCAGCAGAGCCATCAACACTTGGAACTGCCCTAACATATTCACAAATGTGGTCCCGACACACACATACAGAAAAAACACACACAAACACCCACCGAATTTTTCTTATAGGCATACAGACTGGTTTCCTGCAAACACACACACAGACACGCACACACACTGTCACACTCACAACACACACTCACACTGGATATCCTGCAAACTCATGAAGACTTGGAACTGCCCTCACACACTCACAAATGTGGATCTGAAACACAATACGCAAGAACACACAAATACACCCATCGACTTTTTCATACAGGCATACACAATGGTTACCCGAAAACAACACACACACACACACACACACTGTCACACTCGCAACACAGCACTCACACTGGTCCTCGGCAGAGCCATCAACACTTGGAACTGCCCTAACATACTCCCAAACGTTTTCCCGACACACACATACACAAGAAACGCACACAAACACCCATCGACTTTTTCTTACAGGCATACACAACGGTTTCCCTTGAACACACACACACACACAGTCACACTTACAACACACCACTCACAATGGGTATCCAGCAGAACCATCAACACTTGGAACTGCCTTAAAATATTGACAAATGTGGTCGCGACACACACATACACATGAAACTCACACAAACATCCATCGACTTATTCTTACAGGCATACACAATGTTTTCCCGCCAACACAAACACACACAGAAACACACACTGCCACACTCACAACACAGCATTCACTCTGGCGCTTGGAACTGCCACAAAATACTCTCATACGTGGTCCCGACACACACATACACAAGAAACACACACAAACACCCATCGACTTTTTCTTAGAAGCATACACTGTGGGGTTCCCCCAAACACACACACACACACACAGACACACACACACTGTCACACTCACAACACAGCACTCTCACTGGGTCTCCAGCAGAGCCATCAACACTTGGAACTGCCCTAACATATTCACAAATGTGGTCCCGACACACACATACAGAAGAAACACACACAAACACCCATCGAATTTTTCTTATAGGCATACAGACTGGTTTCCTGCAAACACACACACAGACACGCACACACACTGTCACACTCACAACACACACTCACACTGGATATCCAGCAAACTCATGAACACTTGGAACTGCCCTCACACACTCACAAATGTGGATCTGAAACACAATACGCAAGAACACACAAATACACCCATCGACTTTTTCATACAGGCATACACAATGGTAACCCGAAAACACACACACACACACACACACTGTCACACTCGCAACACAGCACTCACACTGGGCCTCGGCAGAGCCATCAACACTTGGAACTGCCCTAACATACTCACAAACGTTTTCCTGACACACGCATACACAAGAAACACACACAAACACCCATGGAATTTTTCTTACAGGCGTACACAGGGGGTTCGGAAACACACACAGACACACACACACTATCACACTCACAACACAGCACTCACACTGGGTCTCCAACACAGCCGTCAACACTTGGAACTGCTTTAACATAATCACAAACATGGTCCTGACACACGCATATACAAATAACACACACAAACACCCATCGACTTTTTCTTGCAGGCATACACAATGGTTTCCTGCAAACACACACACACACACACACACACAAAAGGCACACTCACGACAGAGCACTCACATTGGATCTCCAGCAGAGCCATGAACACTTGGAATTACCTTAACATATTCACAAACGTGGTCCCGAAACACACATGCAGAAGAAACACACAAAAACACCCTACGACTTTTTCTTACAGACATACACAATGGTATCCAGCAAAACACACACACACACACACAGACACTATCACACGCACAACACAGCACTCACACTGGGTCCCCGGCATAGCCATCAACAGTTGGAACTGCCCTAACATACTCACAAACGTGGTCCCGACACACACATACACAAGAAACACACACAAACTCCCATTGACTTTTACTTACAGTCATGCACAATGGTTTCCGCACACACACACACACACACACTATCACACTCACAACACAGCATTCACACTGGCACTTGAATCTGCCCTAACATACAAACAAACGTGGTCCCGACACACACATACAGAAGAAACACACACAAACACCCATCAACATTTTGTTACAGGGAGACAGAGTGGGGTTTCCCCAAACACACACACACACACACACACTGTCACACTAACAGCACAGTACGCACACTGGACCTCGGCAGAGCCATCAACACTTGGAACTGCCCTAACATACTCACAAACGTTTCACCGACACACACATACACAAGAATCACACACAAACACCCATCGACTTTTTCTTACAGGCATACAAAACGGTTTCCCGTGAACACACACACACACAGTCACACTTACAACACAGCACTCACAATGGGTATCCAGCAGAACCATCAACACTTGGAACTGCCTTAAAATATTGACAAATGTGGTCGCGACACACACATACACATGAAACTCACACAAACATCCATCGACTTATTCTTACAGGCATACACAATGTTTTCCCGCCAACACAAACACACACAGAAACACACACTGCCACACTCACAACACAGCATTCACACTGGCGCTTGGAACTGCCACAACATACTCACATAGGTGGTCTCGACACACACATACACAAGAAACACACACAAACACCCATCGACTTTTTCTTAGAAGCATACACTGTGGGGTTCCCCCAAACACACACACACACACAGACACACACACACTATCACACTCACAACACAGCACTCTCACTGGGTCTCCAGCAGAGCCATCAACACTTGGAACTGCCCTAACATATTCACAAATGTGGTCCCGACACACACATACAGAAAAAACACACACAAACACCCATCGAATTTTTCTTATAGGCATACAGACTGGTTTCCTGCAAACACACACACAGACACGCACACACACTGTCACACTCACAACACACACTCACACTGGATATCCTGCAAACTCATGAAGACTTGGAACTGCCCTCACACACTCACAAATGTGGATCTGAAACACAATACGCAAGAACACACAAATACACCCATCGACTTTTTCATACAGGCATACACAATGGTTACCCGAAAACACACACACACACACACACTGTCACACTCGCAACACAGCACTCACACTGGTCCTCGGCAGAGCCATCAACACTTGGAACTGCCCTAACATACTCCCAAACGTTTTCCCGACACACACATACACAAGAAACGCACACAAACACCCATCGACTTTTTCTTACAGGCATACACAACGGTTTCCCTTGAACACACACACACACAGTCACACTTACAACACAGCACTCACAATGGGTATCCAGCAGAACCATCAACACTTGGAACTGCCTTAAAATATTGACAAATGTGGTCGCGACACACACATACACATGAAACTCACACAAACATCCATCGACTTATTCTTACAGGCATACACAATGTTTTCCCGCCAACACAAACACACACAGAAACACACACTGCCACACTCACAACACAGCATTCACTCTGGCGCTTGGAACTGCCACAAAATACTCTCATACGTGGTCCCGACACACACATACACAAGAAACACACACAAACACCCATCGACTTTTTCTTAGAAGCATACACTGTGGGGTTCCCCCAAACACACACACACACACACAGACACACACACACTGTCACACTCACAACACAGCACTCTCACTGGGTCTCCAGCAGAGCCATCAACACTTGGAACTGCCCTAACATATTCACAAATGTGGTCCCGACACACACATACAGAAGAAACACACAGAAACACCCATCGAATTTTTCTTATAGGCATACAGACTGGTTTCCTGCAAACACACACACAGACACGCACACACACTGTCACACTCACAACACACACTCACACTGGATATCCAGCAAACTCATGAACACTTGGAACTGCCCTCACACACTCACAAATGTGGATCTGAAACACAATACGCAAGAACACACAAATACACCCATCGACTTTTTCATACAGGCATACACAATGGTAACCCGAAAACACACACACACACACACACACACTGTCACACTCGCAACACAGCACTCACACTGGGCCTCGGCAGAGCCATCAACACTTGGAACTGCCCTAACATACTCACAAACGTTTTCCTGACACACGCATACACAAGAAACACACACAAACACCCATGGAATTTTTCTTACAGGCGTACACAGGGGGTTCGGAAACACACACAGACACACACACACTATCACACTCACAACACAGCACTCACACTGGGTCTCCAACACAGCCGTCAACACTTGGAACTGCTTTAACATAATCACAAACATGGTCCTGACACACGCATATACAAATAACACACACAAACACCCATCGACTTTTTCTTGCAGGCATACACAATGGTTTCCTGCAAACACACACACACACACACACACACAAAAGGCACACTCACGACAGAGCACTCACATTGGATCTCCAGCAGAGCCATGAACACTTGGAATTACCTTAACATATTCACAAATGTGGTCCCGAAACACACATGCAGAAGAAACACACAAAAGCACCCTACGACTTTTTCTTACAGACATACACAATGGTATCCAGCAAAACACACACACACACACACAGACACTATCACACGCACAACACAGCACTCACACTGGGTCCCCGGCATAGCCATCAACAGTTGGAACTGCCCTAACATACTCACAAACGTGGTCCCGACACACACATACACAAGAAACACACACAAACTCCCATTGACTTTTACTTACAGTCATGCACAATGGTTTCCGCAAACACACACACACACACACTATCACACTCACAACACAGCATTCACACTGGCACTTGAATCTGCCCTAACATACAAACAAACGTGGTCCCGACACACACATACAGAAGAAACACACACAAACACCCATCAACATTTTGTTACAGGGAGACAGAGTGGGGTTTCCCCAAACACACACACACACACACACACACACTGTCACACTAACAGCACAGTACGCACACTGGACCTCGGCAGAGCCATCAACACTTGGAACTGCCCTAACATACTCACAAACGTTTCACCGACACACACATACACAAGAATCACACACAAACACCCATCGACTTTTTCTTACAGGCATACACAACGGTTTCCCGTGAACACACACACACACAGTCACACTTACAACACAGCACTCACAATGGGTATCCAGCAGAACCATCAACACTTGGAACTGCCTTAAAATATTGACAAATGTGGTCGCGACACACACATACACATGAAACTCACACAAACATCCATCGACTTATTCTTACAGGCATACACAATGTTTTCCCGCCAACACAAACACACACAGAAACACACACTGCCACACTCACAACACAGCATTCACACTGGCGCTTGGAACTGCCACAACATACTCACATAGGTGGTCCCGACACACACATACACAAGAAACACACACAAACACCCATCGACTTTTTCTTAGAAGCATACACTGTGGGGTTCCCCCAAACACACACACACACACAGACACACACACACTATCACACTCACAACACAGCACTCTCACTGGGTCTCCAGCAGAGCCATCAACACTTGGAACTGCCCTAACATATTCACAAATGTGGTCCCGACACACACATACAGAAAAAACACACACAAACACCCATCGAATTTTTCTTATAGGCATACAGACTGGTTTCCTGCAAACACACACACAGACACGCACACACACTGTCACACTCACAACACACACTCACACTGGATATCCTGCAAACTCATGAAGACTTGGAACTGCCCTCACACACTCACAAATGTGGATCTGAAACACAATACGCAAGAACACACAAATACACCCATCGACTTTTTCATACAGGCATACACAATGGTTACCCGAAAACACACACACACACACACACACTGTCACACTCGCAACACAGCACTCACACTGGTCCTCGGCAGAGCCATCAACACTTGGAACTGCCCTAACATACTCCCAAACGTTTTCCCGACACACACATACACAAGAAACGCACACAAACACCCATCGACTTTTTCTTACAGGCATACACAACGGTTTCCCTTGAACACACACACACACAGTCACACTTACAACACAGCACTCACAATGGGTATCCAGCAGAACCATCAACACTTGGAACTGCCTTAAAATATTGACAAATGTGGTCGCGACACACACATACACATGAAACTCACACAAACATCCATCGACTTATTCTTACAGGCATACACAATGTTTTCCCGCCAACACAAACACACACAGAAACACACACTGCCACACTCACAACACAGCATTCACTCTGGCGCTTGGAACTGCCACAAAATACTCTCATACGTGGTCCCGACACACACATACACAAGAAACACACACAAACACCCATCGACTTTTTCTTAGAAGCATACACTGTGGGGTTCCCCCAAACACACACACACACACAGACACACACACACTGTCACACTCACAACACAGCACTCTCACTGGGTCTCCAGCAGAGCCATCAACACTTGGAACTGCCCTAACATATTCACAAATGTGGTCCCGACACACACATACAGAAGAAACACACACAAACACCCATCGAATTTTTCTTATAGGCATACAGACTGGTTTCCTGCAAACACACACACAGACACGCACACACACTGTCACACTCACAACACACACTCACACTGGATATCCAGCAAACTCATGAACACTTGGAACTGCCCTCACACACTCACAAATGTGGATCTGAAACACAATACGCAAGAACACACAAATACACCCATCGACTTTTTCATACAGGCATACACAATGGTAACCCGAAAACACACACACACACACACACACACTGTCACACTCGCAACACAGCACTCACACTGGGCCTCGGCAGAGCCATCAACACTTGGAACTGCCCTAACATACTCACAAACGTTTTCCTGACACACGCATACACAAGAAACACACACAAACACCCATGGAATTTTTCTTACAGGCGTACACAGGGGGTTCGGAAACACACACAGACACACACACACTATCACACTCACAACACAGCACTCACACTGGGTCTCCAACACAGCCGTCAACACTTGGAACTGCTTTAACATAATCACAAACATGGTCCTGACACACACATATACAAATAACACACACAAACACCCATCGACTTTTTCTTGCAGGCATACACAATGGTTTCCTGCAAACACACACACACACACACACACACACACAAAAGGCACACTCACGACAGAGCACTCACATTGGATCTCCAGCAGAGCCATGAACACTTGGAATTACCTTAACATATTCACAAACGTGGTCCCGAAACACACATGCAGAAGAAACACACAAAAACACCCTACTTTTTCTTACAGACATACACAATGGTATCCAGCAAAACACACACACACACACACACAGACACTATCACACGCACAACACAGCACTCACACTGGGTCCCCGGCATAGCCATCAACAGTTGGAACTGCCCTAACATACTCACAAACGTGGTCCCGACACACACATACACAAGAAACACACACAAACTCCCATTGACTTTTACTTACAGTCATGCACAATGGTTTCCGCAAACACACACACACACACACTATCACACTCACAACACAGCATTCACACTGGCACTTGAATCTGCCCTAACATACAAACAAACGTGGTCCCGACACACACATACAGAAGAAACACACACAAACACCCATCAACATTTTGTTACAGGGAGACAGAGTGGGGTTTCCCCAAACACACACACACACACACACACACACACTGTCACACTAACAGCACAGTACGCACACTGGACCTCGGCAGAGCCATCAACACTTGGAACTGCCCTAACATACTCACAAACGTTTCACCGACACACACATACACAAGAATCACACACAAACACCCATCGACTTTTTCTTACAGGCATACACAACGGTTTCCCGTGAACACACACACACACAGTCACACTTACAACACAGCACTCACAATGGGTATCCAGCAGAACCATCAACACTTGGAACTGCCTTAAAATATTGACAAATGTGGTCGCGACACACACATACACATGAAACTCACACAAACATCCATCGACTTATTCTTACAGGCATACACAATGTTTTCCCGCCAACACAAACACACACAGAAACACACACTGCCACACTCACAACACAGCATTCACACTGGCACTTGGAACTGCCACAACATACTCACATACGTGGTCTCGACACACACATACACAAGAAACACACACAAACACCCATCGACTTTTTCTTAGAAGCATACACTGTGGGGTTCCCCCAAACACACACACACACACACAGACACACACACACTATCACACTCACAACACAGCACTCTCACTGGGTCTCCAGCAGAGCCATCAACACTTGGAACTGCCCTAACATATTCACAAATGTGGTCCCGACACACACATACAGAAAAAACACACACAAACACCCACCGAATTTTTCTTATAGGCATACAGACTGGTTTCCTGCAAACACACACACAGACACGCACACACACTGTCACACTCACAACACACACTCACACTGGATATCCTGCAAACTCATGAAGACTTGGAACTGCCCTCACACACTCACAAATGTGGATCTGAAACACAATACGCAAGAACACACAAATACACCCATCGACTTTTTCATACAGGCATACACAATGGTTACCCGAAAACAACACACACACACACACACACACTGTCACACTCGCAACACAGCACTCACACTGGTCCTCGGCAGAGCCATCAACACTTGGAACTGCCCTAACATACTCCCAAACGTTTTCCCGACACACACATACACAAGAAACGCACACAAACACCCATCGACTTTTTCTTACAGGCATACACAACGGTTTCCCTTGAACACACACACACACACAGTCACACTTACAACACACCACTCACAATGGGTATCCAGCAGAACCATCAACACTTGGAACTGCCTTAAAATATTGACAAATGTGGTCGCGACACACACATACACATGAAACTCACACAAACATCCATCGACTTATTCTTACAGGCATACACAATGTTTTCCCGCCAACACAAACACACACAGAAACACACACTGCCACACTCACAACACAGCATTCACTCTGGCGCTTGGAACTGCCACAAAATACTCTCATACGTGGTCCCGACACACACATACACAAGAAACACACACAAACACCCATCGACTTTTTCTTAGAAGCATACACTGTGGGGTTCCCCCAAACACACACACACACACACAGACACACACACACTGTCACACTCACAACACAGCACTCTCACTGGGTCTCCAGCAGAGCCATCAACACTTGGAACTGCCCTAACATATTCACAAATGTGGTCCCGACACACACATACAGAAGAAACACACACAAACACCCATCGAATTTTTCTTATAGGCATACAGACTGGTTTCCTGCAAACACACACACAGACACGCACACACACTGTCACACTCACAACACACACTCACACTGGATATCCAGCAAACTCATGAACACTTGGAACTGCCCTCACACACTCACAAATGTGGATCTGAAACACAATACGCAAGAACACACAAATACACCCATCGACTTTTTCATACAGGCATACACAATGGTAACCCGAAAACACACACACACACACACACACACACACTGTCACACTCGCAACACAGCACTCACACTGGGCCTCGGCAGAGCCATCAACACTTGGAACTGCCCTAACATACTCACAAACGTTTTCCTGACACACGCATACACAAGAAACACACACAAACACCCATGGAATTTTTCTTACAGGCGTACACAGGGGGTTCGGAAACACACACAGACACACACACACTATCACACTCACAACACAGCACTCACACTGGGTCTCCAACACAGCCGTCAACACTTGGAACTGCTTTAACATAATCACAAACATGGTCCTGACACACGCATATACAAATAACACACACAAACACCCATCGACTTTTTCTTGCAGGCATACACAATGGTTTCCTGCAAACACACACACACACACACACACACACAAAAGGCACACTCACGACAGAGCACTCACATTGGATCTCCAGCAGAGCCATGAACACTTGGAATTACCTTAACATATTCACAAACGTGGTCCCGAAACACACATGCAGAAGAAACACACAAAAACACCCTACGACTTTTTCTTACAGACATACACAATGGTATCCAGCAAAACACACACACACACACACAGACACTATCACACGCACAACACAGCACTCACACTGGGTCCCCGGCATAGCCATCAACAGTTGGAACTGCCCTAACATACTCACAAACGTGGTCCCGACACACACATACACAAGAAACACACACAAACTCCCATTGACTTTTACTTACAGTCATGCACAATGGTTTCCGCACACACACACACACACACACACTATCACACTCACAACACAGCATTCACACTGGCACTTGAATCTGCCCTAACATACAAACAAACGTGGTCCCGACACACACATACAGAAGAAACACACACAAACACCCATCAACATTTTGTTACAGGGAGACAGAGTGGGGTTTCCCCAAACACACACACACACACACACACACTGTCACACTAACAGCACAGTACGCACACTGGACCTCGGCAGAGCCATCAACACTTGGAACTGCCCTAACATACTCACAAACGTTTCACCGACACACACATACACAAGAATCACACACAAACACCCATCGACTTTTTCTTACAGGCATACACAACGGTTTCCCGTGAACACACACACACACAGTCACACTTACAACACAGCACTCACAATGGGTATCCAGCAGAACCATCAACACTTGGAACTGCCTTAAAATATTGACAAATGTGGTCGCGACACACACATACACATGAAACTCACACAAACATCCATCGACTTATTCTTACAGGCATACACAATGTTTTCCCGCCAACACAAACACACACAGAAACACACACTGCCACACTCACAACACAGCATTCACACTGGCACTTGGAACTGCCACAACATACTCACATACGTGGTCTCGACACACACATACACAAGAAACACACACAAACACCCATCGACTTTTTCTTAGAAGCATACACTGTGGGGTTCCCCCAAACACACACACACACACACAGACACACACACACTATCACACTCACAACACAGCACTCTCACTGGGTCTCCAGCAGAGCCATCAACACTTGGAACTGCCCTAACATATTCACAAATGTGGTCCCGACACACACATACAGAAAAAACACACACAAACACCCACCGAATTTTTCTTATAGGCATACAGACTGGTTTCCTGCAAACACACACACAGACACGCACACACACTGTCACACTCACAACACACACTCACACTGGATATCCTGCAAACTCATGAAGACTTGGAACTGCCCTCACACACTCACAAATGTGGATCTGAAACACAATACGCAAGAACACACAAATACACCCATCGACTTTTTCATACAGGCATACACAATGGTTACCCGAAAACAACACACACACACACACACACACTGTCACACTCGCAACACAGCACTCACACTGGTCCTCGGCAGAGCCATCAACACTTGGAACTGCCCTAACATACTCCCAAACGTTTTCCCGACACACACATACACAAGAAACGCACACAAACACCCATCGACTTTTTCTTACAGGCATACACAACGGTTTCCCTTGAACACACACACACACACAGTCACACTTACAACACACCACTCACAATGGGTATCCAGCAGAACCATCAACACTTGGAACTGCCTTAAAATATTGACAAATGTGGTCGCGACACACACATACACATGAAACTCACACAAACATCCATCGACTTATTCTTACAGGCATACACAATGTTTTCCCGCCAACACAAACACACACAGAAACACACACTGCCACACTCACAACACAGCATTCACTCTGGCGCTTGGAACTGCCACAAAATACTCTCATACGTGGTCCCGACACACACATACACAAGAAACACACACAAACACCCATCGACTTTTTCTTAGAAGCATACACTGTGGGGTTCCCCCAAACACACACACACACACACAGACACACACACACTGTCACACTCACAACACAGCACTCTCACTGGGTCTCCAGCAGAGCCATCAACACTTGGAACTGCCCTAACATATTCACAAATGTGGTCCCGACACACACATACAGAAGAAACACACACAAACACCCATCGAATTTTTCTTATAGGCATACAGACTGGTTTCCTGCAAACACACACACAGACACGCACACACACTGTCACACTCACAACACACACTCACACTGGATATCCAGCAAACTCATGAACACTTGGAACTGCCCTCACACACTCACAAATGTGGATCTGAAACACAATACGCAAGAACACACAAATACACCCATCGACTTTTTCATACAGGCATACACAATGGTAACCCGAAAACACACACACACACACACACACACACTGTCACACTCGCAACACAGCACTCACACTGGGCCTCGGCAGAGCCATCAACACTTGGAACTGCCCTAAAATACTCACAAACGTTTTCCTGACACACGCATACACAAGAAACACACACAAACACCCATGGAATTTTTCTTACAGGCGTACACAGGGGGTTCGGAAACACACACAGACACACACACACTATCACACTCACAACACAGCACTCACACTGGGTCTCCAACACAGCCGTCAACACTTGGAACTGCTTTAACATAATCACAAACATGGTCCTGACACACGCATATACAAATAACACACACAAACACCCATCGACTTTTTCTTGCAGGCATACACAATGGTTTCCTGCAAACACACACACACACACACACACACAAAAGGCACACTCACGACAGAGCACTCACATTGGATCTCCAGCAGAGCCATGAACACTTGGAATTACCTTAACATATTCACAAACGTGGTCCCGAAACACACATGCAGAAGAAACACACAAAAACACCCTACGACTTTTTCTTACAGACATACACAATGGTATCCAGCAAAACACACACACACACACACAGACACTATCACACGCACAACACAGCACTCACACTGGGTCCCCGGCATAGCCATCAACAGTTGGAACTGCCCTAACATACTCACAAACGTGGTCCCGACACACACATACACAAGAAACACACACAAACTCCCATTGACTTTTACTTACAGTCATGCACAATGGTTTCCGCACACACACACACACACACACTATCACACTCACAACACAGCATTCACACTGGCACTTGAATCTGCCCTAACATACAAACAAACGTGGTCCCGACACACACATACAGAAGAAACACACACAAACACCCATCAACATTTTGTTACAGGGAGACAGAGTGGGGTTTCCCCAAACACACACACACACACACACACTGTCACACTAACAGCACAGTACGCACACTGGACCTCGGCAGAGCCATCAACACTTGGAACTGCCCTAACATACTCACAAACGTTTCACCGACACACACATACACAAGAATCACACACAAACACCCATCGACTTTTTCTTACAGGCATACAAAACGGTTTCCCGTGAACACACACACACACAGTCACACTTACAACACAGCACTCACAATGGGTATCCAGCAGAACCATCAACACTTGGAACTGCCTTAAAATATTGACAAATGTGGTCGCGACACACACATACACATGAAACTCACACAAACATCCATCGACTTATTCTTACAGGCATACACAATGTTTTCCCGCCAACACAAACACACACAGAAACACACACTGCCACACTCACAACACAGCATTCACACTGGCGCTTGGAACTGCCACAACATACTCACATAGGTGGTCTCGACACACACATACACAAGAAACACACACAAACACCCATCGACTTTTTCTTAGAAGCATACACTGTGGGGTTCCCCCAAACACACACACACACACAGACACACACACACTATCACACTCACAACACAGCACTCTCACTGGGTCTCCAGCAGAGCCATCAACACTTGGAACTGCCCTAACATATTCACAAATGTGGTCCCGACACACACATACAGAAAAAACACACACAAACACCCATCGAATTTTTCTTATAGGCATACAGACTGGTTTCCTGCAAACACACACACAGACACGCACACACACTGTCACACTCACAACACACACTCACACTGGATATCCTGCAAACTCATGAAGACTTGGAACTGCCCTCACACACTCACAAATGTGGATCTGAAACACAATACGCAAGAACACACAAATACACCCATCGACTTTTTCATACAGGCATACACAATGGTTACCCGAAAACACACACACACACACACACTGTCACACTCGCAACACAGCACTCACACTGGTCCTCGGCAGAGCCATCAACACTTGGAACTGCCCTAACATACTCCCAAACGTTTTCCCGACACACACATACACAAGAAACGCACACAAACACCCATCGACTTTTTCTTACAGGCATACACAACGGTTTCCCTTGAACACACACACACACAGTCACACTTACAACACAGCACTCACAATGGGTATCCAGCAGAACCATCAACACTTGGAACTGCCTTAAAATATTGACAAATGTGGTCGCGACACACACATACACATGAAACTCACACAAACATCCATCGACTTATTCTTACAGGCATACACAATGTTTTCCCGCCAACACAAACACACACAGAAACACACACTGCCACACTCACAACACAGCATTCACTCTGGCGCTTGGAACTGCCACAAAATACTCTCATACGTGGTCCCGACACACACATACACAAGAAACACACACAAACACCCATCGACTTTTTCTTAGAAGCATACACTGTGGGGTTCCCCCAAACACACACACACACACACAGACACACACACACTGTCACACTCACAACACAGCACTCTCACTGGGTCTCCAGCAGAGCCATCAACACTTGGAACTGCCCTAACATATTCACAAATGTGGTCCCGACACACACATACAGAAGAAACACACAGAAACACCCATCGAATTTTTCTTATAGGCATACAGACTGGTTTCCTGCAAACACACACACAGACACGCACACACACTGTCACACTCACAACACACACTCACACTGGATATCCAGCAAACTCATGAACACTTGGAACTGCCCTCACACACTCACAAATGTGGATCTGAAACACAATACGCAAGAACACACAAATACACCCATCGACTTTTTCATACAGGCATACACAATGGTAACCCGAAAACACACACACACACACACACACACACTGTCACACTCGCAACACAGCACTCACACTGGGCCTCGGCAGAGCCATCAACACTTGGAACTGCCCTAACATACTCACAAACGTTTTCCTGACACACGCATACACAAGAAACACACACAAACACCCATGGAATTTTTCTTACAGGCGTACACAGGGGGTTCGGAAACACACACAGACACACACACACTATCACACTCACAACACAGCACTCACACTGGGTCTCCAACACAGCCGTCAACACTTGGAACTGCTTTAACATAATCACAAACATGGTCCTGACACACGCATATACAAATAACACACACAAACACCCATCGACTTTTTCTTGCAGGCATACACAATGGTTTCCTGCAAACACACACACACACACAAAAGGCACACTCACGACAGAGCACTCACATTGGATCTCCAGCAGAGCCATGAACACTTGGAATTACCTTAACATATTCACAAATGTGGTCCCGAAACACACATGCAGAAGAAACACACAAAAGCACCCTACGACTTTTTCTTACAGACATACACAATGGTATCCAGCAAAACACACACACACACACACAGACACTATCACACGCACAACACAGCACTCACACTGGGTCCCCGGCATAGCCATCAACAGTTGGAACTGCCCTAACATACTCACAAACGTGGTCCCGACACACACATACACAAGAAACACACACAAACTCCCATTGACTTTTACTTACAGTCATGCACAATGGTTTCCGCAAACACACACACACACACACTATCACACTCACAACACAGCATTCACACTGGCACTTGAATCTGCCCTAACATACAAACAAACGTGGTCCCGACACACACATACAGAAGAAACACACACAAACACCCATCAACATTTTGTTACAGGGAGACAGAGTGGGGTTTCCCCAAACACACACACACACACACACACACACTGTCACACTAACAGCACAGTACGCACACTGGACCTCGGCAGAGCCATCAACACTTGGAACTGCCCTAACATACTCACAAACGTTTCACCGACACACACATACACAAGAATCACACACAAACACCCATCGACTTTTTCTTACAGGCATACACAACGGTTTCCCGTGAACACACACACACACAGTCACACTTACAACACAGCACTCACAATGGGTATCCAGCAGAACCATCAACACTTGGAACTGCCTTAAAATATTGACAAATGTGGTCGCGACACACACATACACATGAAACTCACACAAACATCCATCGACTTATTCTTACAGGCATACACAATGTTTTCCCGCCAACACAAACACACACAGAAACACACACTGCCACACTCACAACACAGCATTCACACTGGCGCTTGGAACTGCCACAACATACTCACATAGGTGGTCTCGACACACACATACACAAGAAACACACACAAACACCCATCGACTTTTTCTTAGAAGCATACACTGTGGGGTTCCCCCAAACACACACACACACACACAGACACACACACACTATCACACTCACAACACAGCACTCTCACTGGGTCTCCAGCAGAGCCATCAACACTTGGAACTGCCCTAACATATTCACAAATGTGGTCCCGACACACACATACAGAAAAAACACACACAAACACCCATCGAATTTTTCTTATAGGCATACAGACTGGTTTCCTGCAAACACACACACAGACACGCACACACACTGTCACACTCACAACACACACTCACACTGGATATCCTGCAAACTCATGAAGACTTGGAACTGCCCTCACACACTCACAAATGTGGATCTGAAACACAATACGCAAGAACACACAAATACACCCATCGACTTTTTCATACAGGCATACACAATGGTAACCCGAAAACACACACACACACACACACACTGTCACACTCGCAACACAGCACTCACACTGGTCCTCGGCAGAGCCATCAACACTTGGAACTGCCCTAACATACTCCCAAACGTTTTCCCGACACACACATACACAAGAAACGCACACAAACACCCATCGACTTTTTCTTACAGGCATACACAACGGTTTCCCTTGAACACACACACACACAGTCACACTTACAACACAGCACTCACAATGGGTATCCAGCAGAACCATCAACACTTGGAACTGCCTTAAAATATTGACAAATGTGGTCGCGACACACACATACACATGAAACTCACACAAACATCCATCGACTTATTCTTACAGGCATACACAATGTTTTCCCGCCAACACAAACACACACAGAAACACACACTGCCACACTCACAACACAGCATTCACTCTGGCGCTTGGAACTGCCACAAAATACTCTCATACGTGGTCCCGACACACACATACACAAGAAACACACACAAACACCCATCGACTTTTTCTTAGAAGCATACACTGTGGGGTTCCCCCAAACACACACACACACACAGACACACACACACTGTCACACTCACAACACAGCACTCTCACTGGGTCTCCAGCAGAGCCATCAACACTTGGAACTGCCCTAACATATTCACAAATGTGGTCCCGACACACACATACAGAAGAAACACACACAAACACCCATCGAATTTTTCTTATAGGCATACAGACTGGTTTCCTGCAAACACACACACAGACACGCACACACACTGTCACACTCACAACACACACTCACACTGGATATCCAGCAAACTCATGAACACTTGGAACTGCCCTCACACACTCACAAATGTGGATCTGAAACACAATACGCAAGAACACACAAATACACCCATCGACTTTTTCATACAGGCATACACAATGGTAACCCGAAAACACACACACACACACACACACACACTGTCACACTCGCAACACAGCACTCACACTGGGCCTCGGCAGAGCCATCAACACTTGGAACTGCCCTAACATACTCACAAACGTTTTCCTGACACACGCATACACAAGAAACACACACAAACACCCATGGAATTTTTCTTACAGGCGTACACAGGGGGTTCGGAAACACACACAGACACACACACACTATCACACTCACAACACAGCACTCACACTGGGTCTCCAACACAGCCGTCAACACTTGGAACTGCTTTAACATAATCACAAACATGGTCCTGACACACACATATACAAATAACACACACAAACACCCATCGACTTTTTCTTGCAGGCATACACAATGGTTTCCTGCAAACACACACACACACACACACACACAAAAGGCACACTCACGACAGAGCACTCACATTGGATCTCCAGCAGAGCCATGAACACTTGGAATTACCTTAACATATTCACAAACGTGGTCCCGAAACACACATGCAGAAGAAACACACAAAAACACCCTACGACTTTTTCTTACAGACATACACAATGGTATCCAGCAAAACACACACACACACACACACAGACACTATCACACGCACAACACAGCACTCACACTGGGTCCCCGGCATAGCCATCAACAGTTGGAACTGCCCTAACATACTCACAAACGTTGTCCCGACACACACATACACAAGAAACACACACAAACTCCCATTGACTTTTACTTACAGTCATGCACAATGGTTTCCGCAAACACACACACACACACACTATCACACTCACAACACAGCATTCACACTGGCACTTGAATCTGCCCTAACATACAAACAAACGTGGTCCCGACACACACATACAGAAGAAACACACACAAACACCCATCAACATTTTGTTACAGGGAGACAGAGTGGGGTTTCCCCAAACACACACACACACACACACACACTGTCACACTAACAGCACAGTACGCACACTGGACCTCGGCAGAGCCATCAACACTTGGAACTGCCCTAACATACTCACAAACGTTTCACCGACACACACATACACAAGAATCACACACAAACACCCATCGACTTTTTCTTACAGGCATACACAACGGTTTCCCGTGAACACACACACACACAGTCACACTTACAACACAGCACTCACAATGGGTATCCAGCAGAACCATCAACACTTGGAACTGCCTTAAAATATTGACAAATGTGGTCGCGACACACACATACACATGAAACTCACACAAACATCCATCGACTTATTCTTACAGGCATACACAATGTTTTCCCGCCAACACAAACACACACAGAAACACACACTGCCACACTCACAACACAGCATTCACACTGGCACTTGGAACTGCCACAACATACTCACATACGTGGTCTCGACACACACATACACAAGAAACACACACAAACACCCATCGACTTTTTCTTAGAAGCATACACTGTGGGGTTCCCCCAAACACACACACACACACACAGACACACACACACTATCACACTCACAACACAGCACTCTCACTGGGTCTCCAGCAGAGCCATCAACACTTGGAACTGCCCTAACATATTCACAAATGTGGTCCCGACACACACATACAGAAAAAACACACACAAACACCCACCGAATTTTTCTTATAGGCATACAGACTGGTTTCCTGCAAACACACACACAGACACGCACACACACTGTCACACTCACAACACACACTCACACTGGATATCCTGCAAACTCATGAAGACTTGGAACTGCCCTCACACACTCACAAATGTGGATCTGAAACACAATACGCAAGAACACACAAATACACCCATCGACTTTTTCATACAGGCATACACAATGGTTACCCGAAAACAACACACACACACACACACACACTGTCACACTCGCAACACAGCACTCACACTGGTCCTCGGCAGAGCCATCAACACTTGGAACTGCCCTAACATACTCCCAAACGTTTTCCCGACACACACATACACAAGAAACGCACACAAACACCCATCGACTTTTTCTTACAGGCATACACAACGGTTTCCCTTGAACACACACACACACACAGTCACACTTACAACACACCACTCACAATGGGTATCCAGCAGAACCATCAACACTTGGAACTGCCTTAAAATATTGACAAATGTGGTCGCGACACACACATACACATGAAACTCACACAAACATCCATCGACTTATTCTTACAGGCATACACAATGTTTTCCCGCCAACACAAACACACACAGAAACACACACTGCCACACTCACAACACAGCATTCACTCTGGCGCTTGGAACTGCCACAAAATACTCTCATACGTGGTCCCGACACACACATACACAAGAAACACACACAAACACCCATCGACTTTTTCTTAGAAGCATACACTGTGGGGTTCCCCCAAACACACACAAACACACAGACACACACACACTGTCACACTCACAACACAGCACTCTCACTGGGTCTCCAGCAGAGCCATCAACACTTGGAACTGCCCTAACATATTCACAAATGTGGTCCCGACACACACATACAGAAGAAACACACACAAACACCCATCGAATTTTTCTTATAGGCATACAGACTGGTTTCCTGCAAACACACACACAGACACGCACACACACTGTCACACTCACAACACACACTCACACTGGATATCCAGCAAACTCATGAACACTTGGAACTGCCCTCACACACTCACAAATGTGGATCTGAAACACAATACGCAAGAACACACAAATACACCCATCGACTTTTTCATACAGGCATACACAATGGTTACCCGAAAACACACACACACACACACACACACACTGTCACACTCGCAACACAGCACTCACACTGGGCCTCGGCAGAGCCATCAACACTTGGAACTGCCCTAACATACTCACAAACGTTTTCCTGACACACGCATACACAAGAAACACACACAAACACCCATGGAATTTTTCTTACAGGCGTACACAGGGGGTTCGGAAACACACACAGACACACACACACTATCACACTCACAACACAGCACTCACACTGGGTCTCCAACACAGCCGTCAACACTTGGAACTGCTTTAACATAATCACAAACATGGTCCTGACACACGCATATACAAATAACACACACAAACACCCATCGACTTTTTCTTGCAGGCATACACAATGGTTTCCTGCAAACACACACACACACACACACACACAAAAGGCACACTCACGACAGAGCACTCACATTGGATCTCCAGCAGAGCCATGAACACTTGGAATTACCTTAACATATTCACAAACGTGGTCCCGAAACACACATGCAGAAGAAACACACAAAAACACCCTACGACTTTTTCTTACAGACATACACAATGGTATCCAGCAAAACACACACACACACACACAGACACTATCACACGCACAACACAGCACTCACACTGGGTCCCCGGCATAGCCATCAACAGTTGGAACTGCCCTAACATACTCACAAACGTGGTCCCGACACACACATACACAAGAAACACACACAAACTCCCATTGACTTTTACTTACAGTCATGCACAATGGTTTCCGCACACACACACACACACACACTATCACACTCACAACACAGCATTCACACTGGCACTTGAATCTGCCCTAACATACAAACAAACGTGGTCCCGACACACACATACAGAAGAAACACACACAAACACCCATCAACATTTTGTTACAGGGAGACAGAGTGGGGTTTCCCCAAACACACACACACACACACACACTGTCACACTAACAGCACAGTACGCACACTGGACCTCGGCAGAGCCATCAACACTTGGAACTGCCCTAACATACTCACAAACGTTTCACCGACACACACATACACAAGAATCACACACAAACACCCATCGACTTTTTCTTACAGGCATACACAACGGTTTCCCGTGAACACACACACACACAGTCACACTTACAACACAGCACTCACAATGGGTATCCAGCAGAACCATCAACACTTGGAACTGCCTTAAAATATTGACAAATGTGGTCGCGACACACACATACACATGAAACTCACACAAACATCCATCGACTTATTCTTACAGGCATACACAATGTTTTCCCGCCAACACAAACACACACAGAAACACACACTGCCACACTCACAACACAGCATTCACACTGGCGCTTGGAACTGCCACAACATACTCACATAGGTGGTCTCGACACACACATACACAAGAAACACACACAAACACCCATCGACTTTTTCTTAGAAGCATACACTGTGGGGTTCCCCCAAACACACACACACACACAGACACACACACACTATCACACTCACAACACAGCACTCTCACTGGGTCTCCAGCAGAGCCATCAACACTTGGAACTGCCGTAACATATTCACAAATGTGGTCCCGACACACACATACAGAAAAAACACACACAAACACCCATCGAATTTTTCTTATAGGCATACAGACTGGTTTCCTGCAAACACACACACAGACACGCACACACACTGTCACACTCACAACACACACTCACACTGGATATCCTGCAAACTCATGAAGACTTGGAACTGCCCTCACACACTCACAAATGTGGATCTGAAACACAATACGCAAGAACACACAAATACACCCATCGACTTTTTCATACAGGCATACACAATGGTTACCCGAAAACACACACACACACACACACTGTCACACTCGCAACACAGCACTCACACTGGTCCTCGGCAGAGCCATCAACACTTGGAACTGCCCTAACATACTCCCAAACGTTTTCCCGACACACACATACACAAGAAACGCACACAAACACCCATCGACTTTTTCTTACAGGCATACACAACGGTTTCCCTTGAACACACACACACACAGTCACACTTACAACACAGCACTCACAATGGGTATCCAGCAGAACCATCAACACTTGGAACTGCCTTAAAATATTGACAAATGTGGTCGCGACACACACATACACATGAAACTCACACAAACATCCATCGACTTATTCTTACAGGCATACACAATGTTTTCCCGCCAACACAAACACACACAGAAACACACACTGCCACACTCACAACACAGCATTCACTCTGGCGCTTGGAACTGCCACAAAATACTCTCATACGTGGTCCCGACACACACATACACAAGAAACACACACAAACACCCATCGACTTTTTCTTAGAAGCATACACTGTGGGGTTCCCCCAAACACACACACACACACACAGACACACACACACTGTCACACTCACAACACAGCACTCTCACTGGGTCTCCAGCAGAGCCATCAACACTTGGAACTGCCCTAACATATTCACAAATGTGGTCCCGACACACACATACAGAAGAAACACACACAAACACCCATCGAATTTTTCTTATAGGCATACAGACTGGTTTCCTGCAAACACACACACAGACACGCACACACACTGTCACACTCACAACACACACTCACACTGGATATCCAGCAAACTCATGAACACTTGGAACTGCCCTCACACACTCACAAATGTGGATCTGAAACACAATACGCAAGAACACACAAATACACCCATCGACTTTTTCATACAGGCATACACAATGGTAACCCGAAAACACACACACACACACACACACACACTGTCACACTCGCAACACAGCACTCACACTGGGCCTCGGCAGAGCCATCAACACTTGGAACTGCCCTAACATACTCACAAACGTTTTCCTGACACACGCATACACAAGAAACACACACAAACACCCATGGAATTTTTCTTACAGGCGTACACAGGGGGTTCGGAAACACACACAGACACACACACACTATCACACTCACAACACAGCACTCACACTGGGTCTCCAACACAGCCGTCAACACTTGGAACTGCTTTAACATAATCACAAACATGGTCCTGACACACGCATATACAAATAACACACACAAACACCCATCGACTTTTTCTTGCAGGCATACACAATGGTTTCCTGCAAACACACACACACACACACACACACAAAAGGCACACTCACGACAGAGCACTCACATTGGATCTCCAGCAGAGCCATGAACACTTGGAATTACCTTAACATATTCACAAATGTGGTCCCGAAACACACATGCAGAAGAAACACACAAAAGCACCCTACGACTTTTTCTTACAGACATACACAATGGTATCCAGCAAAACACACACACACACACACAGACACTATCACACGCACAACACAGCACTCACACTGGGTCCCCGGCATAGCCATCAACAGTTGGAACTGCCCTAACATACTCACAAACGTGGTCCCGACACACACATACACAAGAAACACACACAAACTCCCATTGACTTTTACTTACAGTCATGCACAATGGTTTCCGCAAACACACACACACACACACTATCACACTCACAACACAGCATTCACACTGGCACTTGAATCTGCCCTAACATACAAACAAACGTGGTCCCGACACACACATACAGAAGAAACACACACAAACACCCATCAACATTTTGTTACAGGGAGACAGAGTGGGGTTTCCCCAAACACACACACACACACACACACACACTGTCACACTAACAGCACAGTACGCACACTGGACCTCGGCAGAGCCATCAACACTTGGAACTGCCCTAACATACTCACAAACGTTTCACCGACACACACATACACAAGAATCACACACAAACACCCATCGACTTTTTCTTACAGGCATACACAACGGTTTCCCGTGAACACACACACACACAGTCACACTTACAACACAGCACTCACAATGGGTATCCAGCAGAACCATCAACACTTGGAACTGCCTTAAAATATTGACAAATGTGGTCGCGACACACACATACACATGAAACTCACACAAACATCCATCGACTTATTCTTACAGGCATACACAATGTTTTCCCGCCAACACAAACACACACAGAAACACACACTGCCACACTCACAACACAGCATTCACACTGGCGCTTGGAACTGCCACAACATACTCACATAGGTGGTCTCGACACACACATACACAAGAAACACACACAAACACCCATCGACTTTTTCTTAGAAGCATACACTGTGGGGTTCCCCCAAACACACACACACACACAGACACACACACACTATCACACTCACAACACAGCACTCTCACTGGGTCTCCAGCAGAGCCATCAACACTTGGAACTGCCCTAACATATTCACAAATGTGGTCCCGACACACACATACAGAAAAAACACACACAAACACCCATCGAATTTTTCTTATAGGCATACAGACTGGTTTCCTGCAAACACACACACAGACACGCACACACACTGTCACACTCACAACACACACTCACACTGGATATCCTGCAAACTCATGAAGACTTGGAACTGCCCTCACACACTCACAAATGTGGATCTGAAACACAATACGCAAGAACACACAAATACACCCATCGACTTTTTCATACAGGCATACACAATGGTTACCCGAAAACACACACACACACACACACACTGTCACACTCGCAACACAGCACTCACACTGGTCCTCGGCAGAGCCATCAACACTTGGAACTGCCCTAACATACTCCCAAACGTTTTCCCGACACACACATACACAAGAAACGCACACAAACACCCATCGACTTTTTCTTACAGGCATACACAACGGTTTCCCTTGAACACACACACACACAGTCACACTTACAACACAGCACTCACAATGGGTATCCAGCAGAACCATCAACACTTGGAACTGCCTTAAAATATTGACAAATGTGGTCGCGACACACACATACACATGAAACTCACACAAACATCCATCGACTTATTCTTACAGGCATACACAATGTTTTCCCGCCAACACAAACACACACAGAAACACACACTGCCACACTCACAACACAGCATTCACTCTGGCGCTTGGAACTGCCACAAAATACTCTCATACGTGGTCCCGACACACACATACACAAGAAACACACACAAACACCCATCGACTTTTTCTTAGAAGCATACACTGTGGGGTTCCCCCAAACACACACACACACACAGACACACACACACTGTCACACTCACAACACAGCACTCTCACTGGGTCTCCAGCAGAGCCATCAACACTTGGAACTGCCCTAACATATTCACAAATGTGGTCCCGACACACACATACAGAAGAAACACACACAAACACCCATCGAATTTTTCTTATAGGCATACAGACTGGTTTCCTGCAAACACACACACAGACACGCACACACACTGTCACACTCACAACACACAATCACACTGGATATCCAGCAAACTCATGAACACTTGGAACTGCCCTCACACACTCACAAATGTGGATCTGAAACACAATACGCAAGAACACACAAATACACCCATCGACTTTTTCATACAGGCATACACAATGGTAACCCGAAAACACACACACACACACACACACACACTGTCACACTCGCAACACAGCACTCACACTGGGCCTCGGCAGAGCCATCAACACTTGGAACTGCCCTAACATACTCACAAACGTTTTCCTGACACACGCATACACAAGAAACACACACAAACACCCATGGAATTTTTCTTACAGGCGTACACAGGGGGTTCGGAAACACACACAGACACACACACACTATCACACTCACAACACAGCACTCACACTGGGTCTCCAACACAGCCGTCAACACTTGGAACTGCTTTAACATAATCACAAACATGGTCCTGACACACACATATACAAATAACACACACAAACACCCATCGACTTTTTCTTGCAGGCATACACAATGGTTTCCTGCAAACACACACACACACACACACACACACACAAAAGGCACACTCACGACAGAGCACTCACATTGGATCTCCAGCAGAGCCATGAACACTTGGAATTACCTTAACATATTCACAAACGTGGTCCCGAAACACACATGCAGAAGAAACACACAAAAACACCCTACGACTTTTTCTTACAGACATACACAATGGTATCCAGCAAAACACACACACACACACACACACAGACACTATCACACGCACAACACAGCACTCACACTGGGTCCCCGGCATAGCCATCAACAGTTGGAACTGCCCTAACATACTCACAAACGTTGTCCCGACACACACATACACAAGAAACACACACAAACTCCCATTGACTTTTACTTACAGTCATGCACAATGGTTTCCGCAAACACACACACACACACACTATCACACTCACAACACAGCATTCACACTGGCACTTGAATCTGCCCTAACATACAAACAAACGTGGTCCCGACACACACATACAGAAGAAACACACACAAACACCCATCAACATTTTGTTACAGGGAGACAGAGTGGGGTTTCCCCAAACACACACACACACACACACACACTGTCACACTAACAGCACAGTACGCACACTGGACCTCGGCAGAGCCATCAACACTTGGAACTGCCCTAACATACTCACAAACGTTTCACCGACACACACATACACAAGAATCACACACAAACACCCATCGACTTTTTCTTACAGGCATACACAACGGTTTCCCGTGAACACACACACACACAGTCACACTTACAACACAGCACTCACAATGGGTATCCAGCAGAACCATCAACACTTGGAACTGCCTTAAAATATTGACAAATGTGGTCGCGACACACACATACACATGAAACTCACACAAACATCCATCGACTTATTCTTACAGGCATACACAATGTTTTCCCGCCAACACAAACACACACAGAAACACACACTGCCACACTCACAACACAGCATTCACACTGGCACTTGGAACTGCCACAACATACTCACATACGTGGTCTCGACACACACATACACAAGAAACACACACAAACACCCATCGACTTTTTCTTAGAAGCATACACTGTGGGGTTCCCCCAAACACACACACACACACACAGACACACACACACTATCACACTCACAACACAGCACTCTCACTGGGTCTCCAGCAGAGCCATCAACACTTGGAACTGCCCTAACATATTCACAAATGTGGTCCCGACACACACATACAGAAAAAACACACACAAACACCCACCGAATTTTTCTTATAGGCATACAGACTGGTTTCCTGCAAACACACACACAGACACGCACACACACTGTCACACTCACAACACACACTCACACTGGATATCCTGCAAACTCATGAAGACTTGGAACTGCCCTCACACACTCACAAATGTGGATCTGAAACACAATACGCAAGAACACACAAATACACCCATCGACTTTTTCATACAGGCATACACAATGGTTACCCGAAAACAACACACACACACACACACACACTGTCACACTCGCAACACAGCACTCACACTGGTCCTCGGCAGAGCCATCAACACTTGGAACTGCCCTAACATACTCCCAAACGTTTTCCCGACACACACATACACAAGAAACGCACACAAACACCCATCGACTTTTTCTTACAGGCATACACAACGGTTTCCCTTGAACACACACACACACACAGTCACACTTACAACACACCACTCACAATGGGTATCCAGCAGAACCATCAACACTTGGAACTGCCTTAAAATATTGACAAATGTGGTCGCGACACACACATACACATGAAACTCACACAAACATCCATCGACTTATTCTTACAGGCATACACAATGTTTTCCCGCCAACACAAACACACACAGAAACACACACTGCCACACTCACAACACAGCATTCACTCTGGCGCTTGGAACTGCCACAAAATACTCTCATACGTGGTCCCGACACACACATACACAAGAAACACACACAAACACCCATCGACTTTTTCTTAGAAGCATACACTGTGGGGTTCCCCCAAACACACACACACACACACAGACACACACACACTGTCACACTCACAACACAGCACTCTCACTGGGTCTCCAGCAGAGCCATCAACACTTGGAACTGCCCTAACATATTCACAAATGTGGTCCCGACACACACATACAGAAGAAACACACACAAACACCCATCGAATTTTTCTTATAGGCATACAGACTGGTTTCCTGCAAACACACACACAGACACGCACACACACTGTCACACTCACAACACACACTCACACTGGATATCCAGCAAACTCATGAACACTTGGAACTGCCCTCACACACTCACAAATGTGGATCTGAAACACAATACGCAAGAACACACAAATACACCCATCGACTTTTTCATACAGGCATACACAATGGTAACCCGAAAACACACACACACACACACACTGTCACACTCGCAACACAGCACTCACACTGGGCCTCGGCAGAGCCATCAACACTTGGAACTGCCCTAACATACTCACAAACGTTTTCCTGACACACGCATACACAAGAAACACACACAAACACCCATGGAATTTTTCTTACAGGCGTACACAGGGGGTTCGGAAACACACACAGACACACACACACTATCACACTCACAACACAGCACTCACACTGGGTCTCCAACACAGCCGTCAACACTTGGAACTGCTTTAACATAATCACAAACATGGTCCTGACACACGCATATACAAATAACACACACAAACACCCATCGACTTTTTCTTGCAGGCATACACAATGGTTTCCTGCAAACACACACACACACACACACACACAAAAGGCACACTCACGACAGAGCACTCACATTGGATCTCCAGCAGAGCCATGAACACTTGGAATTACCTTAACATATTCACAAACGTGGTCCCGAAACACACATGCAGAAGAAACACACAAAAACACCCTACGACTTTTTCTTACAGACATACACAATGGTATCCAGCAAAACACACACACACACACACAGACACTATCACACGCACAACACAGCACTCACACTGGGTCCCCGGCATAGCCATCAACAGTTGGAACTGCCCTAACATACTCACAAACGTGGTCCCGACACACACATACACAAGAAACACACACAAACTCCCATTGACTTTTACTTACAGTCATGCACAATGGTTTCCGCACACACACACACACACACACTATCACACTCACAACACAGCATTCACACTGGCACTTGAATCTGCCCTAACATACAAACAAACGTGGTCCCGACACACACATACAGAAGAAACACACACAAACACCCATCAACATTTTGTTACAGGGAGACAGAGTGGGGTTTCCCCAAACACACACACACACACACACACTGTCACACTAACAGCACAGTACGCACACTGGACCTCGGCAGAGCCATCAACACTTGGAACTGCCCTAACATACTCACAAACGTTTCACCGACACACACATACACAAGAATCACACACAAACACCCATCGACTTTTTCTTACAGGCATACAAAACGGTTTCCCGTGAACACACACACACACAGTCACACTTACAACACAGCACTCACAATGGGTATCCAGCAGAACCATCAACACTTGGAACTGCCTTAAAATATTGACAAATGTGGTCGCGACACACACATACACATGAAACTCACACAAACATCCATCGACTTATTCTTACAGGCATACACAATGTTTTCCCGCCAACACAAACACACACAGAAACACACACTGCCACACTCACAACACAGCATTCACACTGGCGCTTGGAACTGCCACAACATACTCACATACGTGGTCTCGACACACACATACACAAGAAACACACACAAACACCCATCGACTTTTTCTTAGAAGCATACACTGTGGGGTTCCCCCAAACACACACACACACACAGACACACACACACTATCACACTCACAACACAGCACTCTCACTGGGTCTCCAGCAGAGCCATCAACACTTGGAACTGCCCTAACATATTCACAAATGTGGTCCCGACACACACATACAGAAAAAACACACACAAACACCCATCGAATTTTTCTTATAGGCATACAGACTGGTTTCCTGCAAACACACACACAGACACGCACACACACTGTCACACTCACAACACACACTCACACTGGATATCCTGCAAACTCATGAAGACTTGGAACTGCCCTCACACACTCACAAATGTGGATCTGAAACACAATACGCAAGAACACACAAATACACCCATCGACTTTTTCATACAGGCATACACAATGGTTACCCGAAAACACACACACACACACACACACACTGTCACACTCGCAACACAGCACTCACACTGGTCCTCGGCAGAGCCATCAACACTTGGAACTGCCCTAACATACTCCCAAACGTTTTCCCGACACACACATACACAAGAAACGCACACAAACACCCATCGACTTTTTCTTACAGGCATACACAACGGTTTCCCTTGAACACACACACACACAGTCACACTTACAACACAGCACTCACAATGGGTATCCAGCAGAACCATCAACACTTGGAACTGCCTTAAAATATTGACAAATGTGGTCGCGACACACACATACACATGAAACTCACACAAACATCCATCGACTTATTCTTACAGGCATACACAATGTTTTCCCGCCAACACAAACACACACAGAAACACACACTGCCACACTCACAACACAGCATTCACTCTGGCGCTTGGAACTGCCACAAAATACTCTCATACGTGGTCCTGACACACACATACACAAGAAACACACACAAACACCCATCGACTTTTTCTTAGAAGCATACACTGTGGGGTTCCCCCAAACACACACACACACACACACACACACACTGTCACACTCACAACACAGCACTCTCACTGGGTCTCCAGCAGAGCCATCAACACTTGGAACTGCCCTAACATATTCACAAATGTGGTCCCGACACACACATACAGAAGAAACACACACAAACACCCATCGAATTTTTCTTATAGGCATACAGACTGGTTTCCTGCAAACACACACACAGACACGCACACACACTGTCACACTCACAACACACACTCACACTGGATATCCAGCAAACTCATGAACACTTGGAACTGCCCTCACACACTCACAAATGTGGATCTGAAACACAATACGCAAGAACACACAAATACACCCATCGACTTTTTCATACAGGCATACACAATGGTAACCCGAAAACACACACACACACACACACACACACACTGTCACACTCGCAACACAGCACTCACACTGGGCCTCGGCAGAGCCATCAACACTTGGAACTGCCCTAACATACTCACAAACGTTTTCCTGACACACGCATACACAAGAAACACACACAAACACCCATGGAATTTTTCTTACAGGCGTACACAGGGGGTTCGGAAACACACACAGACACACACACACTATCACACTCACAACACAGCACTCACACTGGGTCTCCAACACAGCCGTCAACACTTGGAACTGCTTTAACATAATCACAAACATGGTCCTGACACACACATATACAAATAACACACACAAACACCCATCGACTTTTTCTTGCAGGCATACACAATGGTTTCCTGCAAACACACACACACACACACACACACACAAAAGGCACACTCACGACAGAGCACTCACATTGGATCTCCAGCAGAGCCATGAACACTTGGAATTACCTTAACATATTCACAAACGTGGTCCCGAAACACACATGCAGAAGAAACACACAAAAACACCCTACGACTTTTTCTTACAGACATACACAATGGTATCCAGCAAAACACACACACACACACACAGACACTATCACACGCACAACACAGCACTCACACTGGGTCCCCGGCATAGCCATCAACAGTTGGAACTGCCCTAACATACTCACAAACGTGGTCCCGACACACACATACACAAGAAACACACACAAACTCCCATTGACTTTTACTTACAGTCATGCACAATGGTTTCCGCAAACACACACACACACACACTATCACACTCACAACACAGCATTCACACTGGCACTTGAATCTGCCCTAACATACAAACAAACGTGGTCCCGACACACACATACAGAAGAAACACACACAAACACCCATCAACATTTTGTTACAGGGAGACAGAGTGGGGTTTCCCCAAACACACACACACACACACACACACTGTCACACTAACAGCACAGTATGCACACTGGACCTCGGCAGAGCCATCAACACTTGGAACTGCCCTAACATACTCACAAACGTTTCACCGACACACACATACACAAGAATCACACACAAACACCCATCGACTTTTTCTTACAGGCATACACAACGGTTTCCCGTGAACACACACACACACAGTCACACTTACAACACAGCACTCACAATGGGTATCCAGCAGAACCATCAACACTTGGAACTGCCTTAAAATATTGACAAATGTGGTCGCGACACACACATACACATGAAACTCACACAAACATCCATCGACTTATTCTTACAGGCATACACAATGTTTTCCCGCCAACACAAACACACACAGAAACACACACTGCCACACTCACAACACAGCATTCACACTGGCGCTTGGAACTGCCACAACATACTCACATACATGGTCTCGACACACACATACACAAGAAACACACACAAACACCCATCGACTTTTTCTTAGAAGCATACACTGTGGGGTTCCCCCAAACACACACACACACACAGACACACACACACTGTCACACTCACAACACAGCACTCTCACTGGGTCTCCAGCAGAGCCATCAACACTTGGAACTGCCCTAACATATTCACAAATGTGGTCCCGACACACACATACAGAAGAAACACACACAAACACCCATCGAATTTTTCTTATAGGCATACAGACTGGTTTCCTGCAAACACACACACAGACACGCACACACACTGTCACACTCACAACACACACTCACACTGGATATCCAGCAAACTCATGAACACTTGGAACTGCCCTCACACACTCACAAATGTGGATCTGAAACACAATACGCAAGAACACACAAATACACCCATCGACTTTTTCATACAGGCATACACAATGGTAACCCGAAAACACACACACACACACACACACACACACTGTCACACTCGCAACACAGCACTCACACTGGGCCTCGGCAGAGCCATCAACACTTGGAACTGCCCTAACATACTCACAAACGTTTTCCTGACACACGCATACACAAGAAACACACACAAACACCCATGGAATTTTTCTTACAGGCGTACACAGGGGGTTCGGAAACACACACAGACACACACACACTATCACACTCACAACACAGCACTCACACTGGGTCTCCAACACAGCCGTCAACACTTGGAACTGCTTTAACATAATCACAAACATGGTCCTGACACACACATATACAAATAACACACACAAACACCCATCGACTTTTTCTTGCAGGCATACACAATGGTTTCCTGCAAACACACACACACACACACACACACACAAAAGGCACACTCACGACAGAGCACTCACATTGGATCTCCAGCAGAGCCATGAACACTTGGAATTACCTTAACATATTCACAAACGTGGTCCCGAAACACACATGCAGAAGAAACACACAAAAACACCCTACGACTTTTTCTTACAGACATACACAATGGTATCCAGCAAAACACACACACACACACACAGACACTATCACACGCACAACACAGCACTCACACTGGGTCCCCGGCATAGCCATCAACAGTTGGAACTGCCCTAACATACTCACAAACGTGGTCCCGACACACACATACACAAGAAACACACACAAACTCCCATTGACTTTTACTTACAGTCATGCACAATGGTTTCCGCAAACACACACACACACACACTATCACACTCACAACACAGCATTCACACTGGCACTTGAATCTGCCCTAACATACAAACAAACGTGGTCCCGACACACACATACAGAAGAAACACACACAAACACCCATCAACATTTTGTTACAGGGAGACAGAGTGGGGTTTCCCCAAACACACACACACACACACACACACTGTCACACTAACAGCACAGTATGCACACTGGACCTCGGCAGAGCCATCAACACTTGGAACTGCCCTAACATACTCACAAACGTTTCACCGACACACACATACACAAGAATCACACACAAACACCCATCGACTTTTTCTTACAGGCATACACAACGGTTTCCCGTGAACACACACACACACAGTCACACTTACAACACAGCACTCACAATGGGTATCCAGCAGAACCATCAACACTTGGAACTGCCTTAAAATATTGACAAATGTGGTCGCGACACACACATACACATGAAACTCACACAAACATCCATCGACTTATTCTTACAGGCATACACAATGTTTTCCCGCCAACACAAACACACACAGAAACACACACTGCCACACTCACAACACAGCATTCACACTGGCGCTTGGAACTGCCACAACATACTCACATACATGGTCTCGACACACACATACACAAGAAACACACACAAACACCCATCGACTTTTTCTTAGAAGCATACACTGTGGGGTTCCCCCAAACACACACACACACACAGACACACACACACTATCACACTCACAACACAGCACTCTCACTGGGTCTCCAGCAGAGCCATCAACACTTGGAACTGCCCTAACATATTCACAAATGTGGTCCCGACACACACATACAGAAAAAACACACACAAACACCCATCGAATTTTTCTTATAGGCATACAGACTGGTTTCCTGCAAACACACACACAGACACGCACACACACTGTCACACTCACAACACACACTCACACTGGATATCCTGCAAACTCATGAAGACTTGGAACTGCCCTCACACACTCACAAATGTGGATCTGAAACACAATACGCAAGAACACACAAATACACCCATCGACTTTTTCATACAGGCATACACAATGGTTACCCGAAAACACACACACACACACACACTGTCACACTCGCAACACAGCACTCACACTGGTCCTCGGCAGAGCCATCAACACTTGGAACTGCCCTAACATACTCCCAAACGTTTTCCCGACACACACATACACAAGAAACGCACACAAACACCCATCGACTTTTTCTTACAGGCATACACAACGGTTTCCCTTGAACACACACACACACAGTCACACTTACAACACAGCACTCACAATGGGTATCCAGCAGAACCATCAACACTTGGAACTGCCTTAAAATATTGACAAATGTGGTCGCGACACACACATACACATGAAACTCACACAAACATCCATCGACTTATTCTTACAGGCATACACAATGTTTTCCCGCCAACACAAACACACACAGAAACACACACTGCCACACTCACAACACAGCATTCACTCTGGCGCTTGGAACTGCCACAAAATACTCTCATACGTGGTCCCGACACACACATACACAAGAAACACACACAAACACCCATCGACTTTTTCTTAGAAGCATACACTGTGGGGTTCCCCCAAACACACACACACACACACAGACACACACACACTGTCACACTCACAACACAGCACTCTCACTGGGTCTCCAGCAGAGCCATCAACACTTGGAACTGCCCTAACATATTCACAAATGTGGTCCCGACACACACATACAGAAGAAACACACAGAAACACCCATCGAATTTTTCTTATAGGCATACAGACTGGTTTCCTGCAAACACACACACAGACACGCACACACACTGTCACACTCACAACACACACTCACACTGGATATCCAGCAAACTCATGAACACTTGGAACTGCCCTCACACACTCACAAATGTGGATCTGAAACACAATACGCAAGAACACACAAATACACCCATCGACTTTTTCATACAGGCATACACAATGGTAACCCGAAAACACACACACACACACACACACACACTGTCACACTCGCAACACAGCACTCACACTGGGCCTCGGCAGAGCCATCAACACTTGGAACTGCCCTAACATACTCACAAACGTTTTCCTGACACACGCATACACAAGAAACACACACAAACACCCATGGAATTTTTCTTACAGGCGTACACAGGGGGTTCGGAAACACACACAGACACACACACACTATCACACTCACAACACAGCACTCACACTGGGTCTCCAACACAGCCGTCAACACTTGGAACTGCTTTAACATAATCACAAACATGGTCCTGACACACGCATATACAAATAACACACACAAACACCCATCGACTTTTTCTTGCAGGCATACACAATGGTTTCCTGCAAACACACACACACACACACACACAAAAGGCACACTCACGACAGAGCACTCACATTGGATCTCCAGCAGAGCCATGAACACTTGGAATTACCTTAACATATTCACAAATGTGGTCCCGAAACACACATGCAGTAGAAACACACAAAAGCACCCTACGACTTTTTCTTACAGACATACACAATGGTATCCAGCAAAACACACACACACACACACAGACACTATCACACGCACAACACAGCACTCACACTGGGTCCCCGGCATAGCCATCAACAGTTGGAACTGCCCTAACATACTCACAAACGTGGTCCCGACACACACATACACAAGAAACACACACAAACTCCCATTGACTTTTACTTACAGTCATGCACAATGGTTTCCGCAAACACACACACACACACACTATCACACTCACAACACAGCATTCACACTGGCACTTGAATCTGCCCTAACATACAAACAAACGTGGTCCCGACACACACATACAGAAGAAACACACACAAACACCCATCAACATTTTGTTACAGGGAGACAGAGTGGGGTTTCCCCAAACACACACACACACACACACACACACACTGTCACACTAACAGCACAGTACGCACACTGGACCTCGGCAGAGCCATCAACACTTGGAACTGCCCTAACATACTCACAAACGTTTCACCGACACACACATACACAAGAATCACACACAAACACCCATCGACTTTTTCTTACAGGCATACACAACGGTTTCCCGTGAACACACACACACACAGTCACACTTACAACACAGCACTCACAATGGGTATCCAGCAGAACCATCAACACTTGGAACTGCCTTAAAATATTGACAAATGTGGTCGCGACACACACATACACATGAAACTCACACAAACATCCATCGACTTATTCTTACAGGCATACACAATGTTTTCCCGCCAACACAAACACACACAGAAACACACACTGCCACACTCACAACACAGCATTCACACTGGCGCTTGGAACTGCCACAACATACTCACATAGGTGGTCTCGACACACACATACACAAGAAACACACACAAACACCCATCGACTTTTTCTTAGAAGCATACACTGTGGGGTTCCCCCAAACACACACACACACACAGACACACACACACTATCACACTCACAACACAGCACTCTCACTGGGTCTCCAGCAGAGCCATCAACACTTGGAACTGCCCTAACATATTCACAAATGTGGTCCCGACACACACATACAGAAAAAACACACACAAACACCCATCGAATTTTTCTTATAGGCATACAGACTGGTTTCCTGCAAACACACACACAGACACGCACACACACTGTCACACTCACAACACACACTCACACTGGATATCCTGCAAACTCATGAAGACTTGGAACTGCCCTCACACACTCACAAATGTGGATCTGAAACACAATACGCAAGAACACACAAATACACCCATCGACTTTTTCATACAGGCATACACAATGGTTACCCGAAAACACACACACACACACACACTGTCACACTCGCAACACAGCACTCACACTGGTCCTCGGCAGAGCCATCAACACTTGGAACTGCCCTAACATACTCCCAAACGTTTTCCCGACACACACATACACAAGAAACGCACACAAACACCCATCGACTTTTTCTTACAGGCATACACAACGGTTTCCCTTGAACACACACACACACAGTCACACTTACAACACAGCACTCACAATGGGTATCCAGCAGAACCATCAACACTTGGAACTGCCTTAAAATATTGACAAATGTGGTCGCGACACACACATACACATGAAACTCACACAAACATCCATCGACTTATTCTTACAGGCATACACAATGTTTTCCCGCCAACACAAACACACACAGAAACACACACTGCCACACTCACAACACAGCATTCACTCTGGCGCTTGGAACTGCCACAAAATACTCTCATACGTGGTCCCGACACACACATACACAAGAAACACACACAAACACCCATCGACTTTTTCTTAGAAGCATACACTGTGGGGTTCCCCCAAACACACACACACACACACAGACACACACACACTGTCACACTCACAACACAGCACTCTCACTGGGTCTCCAGCAGAGCCATCAACACTTGGAACTGCCCTAACATATTCACAAATGTGGTCCCGACACACACATACAGAAGAAACACACACAAACACCCATCGAATTTTTCTTATAGGCATACAGACTGGTTTCCTGCAAACACACACACAGACACGCACACACACTGTCACACTCACAACACACACTCACACTGGATATCCAGCAAACTCATGAACACTTGGAACTGCCCTCACACACTCACAAATGTGGATCTGAAACACAATACGCAAGAACACACAAATACACCCATCGACTTTTTCATACAGGCATACACAATGGTAACCCGAAAACACACACACACACACACACACACACACTGTCACACTCGCAACACAGCACTCACACTGGGCCTCGGCAGAGCCATCAACACTTGGAACTGCCCTAACATACTCACAAACGTTTTCCTGACACACGCATACACAAGAAACACACACAAACACCCATGGAATTTTTCTTACAGGCGTACACAGGGGGTTCGGAAACACACACAGACACACACACACTATCACACTCACAACACAGCACTCACACTGGGTCTCCAACACAGCCGTCAACACTTGGAACTGCTTTAACATAATCACAAACATGGTCCTGACACACACATATACAAATAACACACACAAACACCCATCGACTTTTTCTTGCAGGCATACACAATGGTTTCCTGCAAACACACACACACACACACACACACACACAAAAGGCACACTCACGACAGAGCACTCACATTGGATCTCCAGCAGAGCCATGAACACTTGGAATTACCTTAACATATTCACAAACGTGGTCCCGAAACACACATGCAGAAGAAACACACAAAAACACCCTACGACTTTTTCTTACAGACATACACAATGGTATCCAGCAAAACACACACACACACACACAGACACTATCACACGCACAACACAGCACTCACACTGGGTCCCCGGCATAGCCATCAACAGTTGGAACTGCCCTAACATACTCACAAACGTGGTCCCGACACACACATACACAAGAAACACACACAAACTCCCATTGACTTTTACTTACAGTCATGCACAATGGTTTCCGCAAACACACACACACACACACTATCACACTCACAACACAGCATTCACACTGGCACTTGAATCTGCCCTAACATACAAACAAACGTGGTCCCGACACACACATACAGAAGAAACACACACAAACACCCATCAACATTTTGTTACAGGGAGACAGAGTGGGGTTTCCCCAAACACACACACACACACACACACACACACTGTCACACTAACAGCACAGTACGCACACTGGACCTCGGCAGAGCCATCAACACTTGGAACTGCCCTAACATACTCACAAACGTTTCACCGACACACACATACACAAGAATCACACACAAACACCCATCGACTTTTTCTTACAGGCATACACAACGGTTTCCCGTGAACACACACACACACAGTCACACTTACAACACAGCACTCACAATGGGTATCCAGCAGAACCATCAACACTTGGAACTGCCTTAAAATATTGACAAATGTGGTCGCGACACACACATACACATGAAACTCACACAAACATCCATCGACTTATTCTTACAGGCATACACAATGTTTTCCCGCCAACACAAACACACACAGAAACACACACTGCCACACTCACAACACAGCATTCACACTGGCACTTGGAACTGCCACAACATACTCACATACGTGGTCTCGACACACACATACACAAGAAACACACACAAACACCCATCGACTTTTTCTTAGAAGCATACACTGTGGGGTTCCCCCAAACACACACACACACACACAGACACACACACACTATCACACTCACAACACAGCACTCTCACTGGGTCTCCAGCAGAGCCATCAACACTTGGAACTGCCCTAACATATTCACAAATGTGGTCCCGACACACACATACAGAAAAAACACACACAAACACCCACCGAATTTTTCTTATAGGCATACAGACTGGTTTCCTGCAAACACACACACAGACACGCACACACACTGTCACACTCACAACACACACTCACACTGGATATCCTGCAAACTCATGAAGACTTGGAACTGCCCTCACACACTCACAAATGTGGATCTGAAACACAATACGCAAGAACACACAAATACACCCATCGACTTTTTCATACAGGCATACACAATGGTTACCCGAAAACAACACACACACACACACACACACTGTCACACTCGCAACACAGCACTCACACTGGTCCTCGGCAGAGCCATCAACACTTGGAACTGCCCTAACATACTCCCAAACGTTTTCCCGACACACACATACACAAGAAACGCACACAAACACCCATCGACTTTTTCTTACAGGCATACACAACGGTTTCCCTTGAACACACACACACACAGTCACACTTACAACACACCACTCACAATGGGTATCCAGCAGAACCATCAACACTTGGAACTGCCTTAAAATATTGACAAATGTGGTCGCGACACACACATACACATGAAACTCACACAAACATCCATCGACTTATTCTTACAGGCATACACAATGTTTTCCCGCCAACACAAACACACACAGAAACACACACTGCCACACTCACAACACAGCATTCACTCTGGCGCTTGGAACTGCCACAAAATACTCTCATACGTGGTCCCGACACACACATACACAAGAAACACACACAAACACCCATCGACTTTTTCTTAGAAGCATACACTGTGGGGTTCCCCCAAACACACACACACACACACAGACACACACACACTGTCACACTCACAACACAGCACTCTCACTGGGTCTCCAGCAGAGCCATCAACACTTGGAACTGCCCTAACATATTCACAAATGTGGTCCCGACACACACATACAGAAGAAACACACACAAACACCCATCGAATTTTTCTTATAGGCATACAGACTGGTTTCCTGCAAACACACACACAGACACGCACACACACTGTCACACTCACAACACACACTCACACTGGATATCCAGCAAACTCATGAACACTTGGAACTGCCCTCACACACTCACAAATGTGGATCTGAAACACAATACGCAAGAACACACAAATACACCCATCGACTTTTTCATACAGGCATACACAATGGTAACCCGAAAACACACACACACACACACACACACACACTGTCACACTCGCAACACAGCACTCACACTGGGCCTCGGCAGAGCCATCAACACTTGGAACTGCCCTAACATACTCACAAACGTTTTCCTGACACACGCATACACAAGAAACACACACAAACACCCATGGAATTTTTCTTACAGGCGTACACAGGGGGTTCGGAAACACACACAGACACACACACACTATCACACTCACAACACAGCACTCACACTGGGTCTCCAACACAGCCGTCAACACTTGGAACTGCTTTAACATAATCACAAACATGGTCCTGACACACGCATATACAAATAACACACACAAACACCCATCGACTTTTTCTTGCAGGCATACACAATGGTTTCCTGCAAACACACACACACACACACACACACAAAAGGCACACTCACGACAGAGCACTCACATTGGATCTCCAGCAGAGCCATGAACACTTGGAATTACCTTAACATATTCACAAACGTGGTCCCGAAACACACATGCAGAAGAAACACACAAAAACACCCTACGACTTTTTCTTACAGACATACACAATGGTATCCAGCAAAACACACACACACACACACAGACACTATCACACGCACAACACAGCACTCACACTGGGTCCCCGGCATAGCCATCAACAGTTGGAACTGCCCTAACATACTCACAAACGTGGTCCCGACACACACATACACAAGAAACACACACAAACTCCCATTGACTTTTACTTACAGTCATGCACAATGGTTTCCGCACACACACACACACACACACTATCACACTCACAACACAGCATTCACACTGGCACTTGAATCTGCCCTAACATACAAACAAACGTGGTCCCGACACACACATACAGAAGAAACACACACAAACACCCATCAACATTTTGTTACAGGGAGACAGAGTGGGGTTTCCCCAAACACACACACACACACACACACTGTCACACTAACAGCACAGTACGCACACTGGACCTCGGCAGAGCCATCAACACTTGGAACTGCCCTAACATACTCACAAACGTTTCACCGACACACACATACACAAGAATCACACACAAACACCCATCGACTTTTTCTTACAGGCATACAAAACGGTTTCCCGTGAACACACACACACACAGTCACACTTACAACACAGCACTCACAATGGGTATCCAGCAGAACCATCAACACTTGGAACTGCCTTAAAATATTGACAAATGTGGTCGCGACACACACATACACATGAAACTCACACAAACATCCATCGACTTATTCTTACAGGCATACACAATGTTTTCCCGCCAACACAAACACACACAGAAACACACACTGCCACACTCACAACACAGCATTCACACTGGCACTTGGAACTGCCACAACATACTCACATACGTGGTCTCGACACACACATACACAAGAAACACACACAAACACCCATCGACTTTTTCTTAGAAGCATACACTGTGGGGTTCCCCCAAACACACACACACACACACAGACACACACACACTATCACACTCACAACACAGCACTCTCACTGGGTCTCCAGCAGAGCCATCAACACTTGGAACTGCCCTAACATATTCACAAATGTGGTCCCGACACACACATACAGAAAAAACACACACAAACACCCACCGAATTTTTCTTATAGGCATACAGACTGGTTTCCTGCAAACACACACACAGACACGCACACACACTGTCACACTCACAACACACACTCACACTGGATATCCTGCAAACTCATGAAGACTTGGAACTGCCCTCACACACTCACAAATGTGGATCTGAAACACAATACGCAAGAACACACAAATACACCCATCGACTTTTTCATACAGGCATACACAATGGTTACCCGAAAACACACACACACACACACACTGTCACACTCGCAACACAGCACTCACACTGGTCCTCGGCAGAGCCATCAACACTTGGAACTGCCCTAACATACTCCCAAACGTTTTCCCGACACACACATACACAAGAAACGCACACAAACACCCATCGACTTTTTCTTACAGGCATACACAACGGTTTCCCTTGAACACACACACACACAGTCACACTTACAGCACACCACTCACAATGGGTATCCAGCAGAACCATCAACACTTGGAACTGCCTTAAAATATTGACAAATGTGGTCGCGACACACACATACACATGAAACTCACACAAACATCCATCGACTTATTCTTACAGGCATACACAATGTTTTCCCGCCAACACAAACACACACAGAAACACACACTGCCACACTCACAACACAGCATTCACTCTGGCGCTTGGAACTGCCACAAAATACTCTCATACGTGGTCCCGACACACACATACACAAGAAACACACACAAACACCCATCGACTTTTTCTTAGAAGCATACACTGTGGGGTTCCCCCAAACACACACACACACACACAGACACACACACACTGTCACACTCACAACACAGCACTCTCACTGGGTCTCCAGCAGAGCCATCAACACTTGGAACTGCCCTAACATATTCACAAATGTGGTCCCGACACACACATACAGAAGAAACACACACAAACACCCATCGAATTTTTCTTATAGGCATACAGACTGGTTTCCTGCAAACACACACACAGACACGCACACACACTGTCACACTCACAACACACACTCACACTGGATATCCAGCAAACTCATGAACACTTGGAACTGCCCTCACACACTCACAAATGTGGATCTGAAACACAATACGCAAGAACACACAAATACACCCATCGACTTTTTCATACAGGCATACACAATGGTAACCCGAAAACACACACACACACACACACACACACACTGTCACACTCGCAACACAGCACTCACACTGGGCCTCGGCAGAGCCATCAACACTTGGAACTGCCCTAACATACTCACAAACGTTTTCCTGACACACGCATACACAAGAAACACACACAAACACCCATGGAATTTTTCTTACAGGCGTACACAGGGGGTTCGGAAACACACACAGACACACACACACTATCACACTCACAACACAGCACTCACACTGGGTCTCCAACACAGCCGTCAACACTTGGAACTGCTTTAACATAATCACAAACATGGTCCTGACACACGCATATACAAATAACACACACAAACACCCATCGACTTTTTCTTGCAGGCATACACAATGGTTTCCTGCAAACACACACACACACACACACACACAAAAGGCACACTCACGACAGAGCACTCACATTGGATCTCCAGCAGAGCCATGAACACTTGGAATTACCTTAACATATTCACAAACGTGGTCCCGAAACACACATGCAGAAGAAACACACAAAAACACCCTACGACTTTTTCTTACAGACATACACAATGGTATCCAGCAAAACACACACACACACACACAGACACTATCACACGCACAACACAGCACTCACACTGGGTCCCCGGCATAGCCATCAACAGTTGGAACTGCCCTAACATACTCACAAACGTGGTCCCGACACACACATACACAAGAAACACACACAAACTCCCATTGACTTTTACTTACAGTCATGCACAATGGTTTCCGCACACACACACACACACACACTATCACACTCACAACACAGCATTCACACTGGCACTTGAATCTGCCCTAACATACAAACAAACGTGGTCCCGACACACACATACAGAAGAAACACACACAAACACCCATCAACATTTTGTTACAGGGAGACAGAGTGGGGTTTCCCCAAACACACACACACACACACACACTGTCACACTAACAGCACAGTACGCACACTGGACCTCGGCAGAGCCATCAACACTTGGAACTGCCCTAACATACTCACAAACGTTTCACCGACACACACATACACAAGAATCACACACAAACACCCATCGACTTTTTCTTACAGGCATACAAAACGGTTTCCCGTGAACACACACACACACAGTCACACTTACAACACAGCACTCACAATGGGTATCCAGCAGAACCATCAACACTTGGAACTGCCTTAAAATATTGACAAATGTGGTCGCGACACACACATACACATGAAACTCACACAAACATCCATCGACTTATTCTTACAGGCATACACAATGTTTTCCCGCCAACACAAACACACACAGAAACACACACTGCCACACTCACAACACAGCATTCACACTGGCGCTTGGAACTGCCACAACATACTCACATAGGTGGTCTCGACACACACATACACAAGAAACACACACAAACACCCATCGACTTTTTCTTAGAAGCATACACTGTGGGGTTCCCCCAAACACACACACACACACAGACACACACACACTATCACACTCACAACACAGCACTCTCACTGGGTCTCCAGCAGAGCCATCAACACTTGGAACTGCCCTAACATATTCACAAATGTGGTCCCGACACACACATACAGAAAAAACACACACAAACACCCATCGAATTTTTCTTATAGGCATACAGACTGGTTTCCTGCAAACACACACACAGACACGCACACACACTGTCACACTCACAACACACACTCACACTGGATATCCTGCAAACTCATGAAGACTTGGAACTGCCCTCACACACTCACAAATGTGGATCTGAAACACAATACGCAAGAACACACAAATACACCCATCGACTTTTTCATACAGGCATACACAATGGTTACCCGAAAACACACACACACACACACACTGTCACACTCGCAACACAGCACTCACACTGGTCCTCGGCAGAGCCATCAACACTTGGAACTGCCCTAACATACTCCCAAACGTTTTCCCGACACACACATACACAAGAAACGCACACAAACACCCATCGACTTTTTCTTACAGGCATACACAACGGTTTCCCTTGAACACACACACACACAGTCACACTTACAGCACACCACTCACAATGGGTATCCAGCAGAACCATCAACACTTGGAACTGCCTTAAAATATTGACAAATGTGGTCGCGACACACACATACACATGAAACTCACACAAACATCCATCGACTTATTCTTACAGGCATACACAATGTTTTCCCGCCAACACAAACACACACAGAAACACACACTGCCACACTCACAACACAGCATTCACTCTGGCGCTTGGAACTGCCACAAAATACTCTCATACGTGGTCCCGACACACACATACACAAGAAACACACACAAACACCCATCGACTTTTTCTTAGAAGCATACACTGTGGGGTTCCCCCAAACACACACACACACACACAGACACACACACACTGTCACACTCACAACACAGCACTCTCACTGGGTCTCCAGCAGAGCCATCAACACTTGGAACTGCCCTAACATATTCACAAATGTGGTCCCGACACACACATACAGAAGAAACACACAGAAACACCCATCGAATTTTTCTTATAGGCATACAGACTGGTTTCCTGCAAACACACACACAGACACGCACACACACTGTCACACTCACAACACACACTCACACTGGATATCCAGCAAACTCATGAACACTTGGAACTGCCCTCACACACTCACAAATGTGGATCTGAAACACAATACGCAAGAACACACAAATACACCCATCGACTTTTTCATACAGGCATACACAATGGTAACCCGAAAACACACACACACACACACACACACTGTCACACTCGCAACACAGCACTCACACTGGGCCTCGGCAGAGCCATCAACACTTGGAACTGCCCTAACATACTCACAAACGTTTTCCTGACACACGCATACACAAGAAACACACACAAACACCCATGGAATTTTTCTTACAGGCGTACACAGGGGGTTCGGAAACACACACAGACACACACACACTATCACACTCACAACACAGCACTCACACTGGGTCTCCAACACAGCCGTCAACACTTGGAACTGCTTTAACATAATCACAAACATGGTCCTGACACACGCATATACAAATAACACACACAAACACCCATCGACTTTTTCTTGCAGGCATACACAATGGTTTCCTGCAAACACACACACACACACACACACACAAAAGGCACACTCACGACAGAGCACTCACATTGGATCTCCAGCAGAGCCATGAACACTTGGAATTACCTTAACATATTCACAAATGTGGTCCCGAAACACACATGCAGAAGAAACACACAAAAGCACCCTACGACTTTTTCTTACAGACATACACAATGGTATCCAGCAAAACACACACACACACACACAGACACTATCACACGCACAACACAGCACTCACACTGGGTCCCCGGCATAGCCATCAACAGTTGGAACTGCCCTAACATACTCACAAACGTGGTCCCGACACACACATACACAAGAAACACACACAAACTCCCATTGACTTTTACTTACAGTCATGCACAATGGTTTCCGCAAACACACACACACACACACTATCACACTCACAACACAGCATTCACACTGGCACTTGAATCTGCCCTAACATACAAACAAACGTGGTCCCGACACACACATACAGAAGAAACACACACAAACACCCATCAACATTTTGTTACAGGGAGACAGAGTGGGGTTTCCCCAAACACACACACACACACACACACACACACACTGTCACACTAACAGCACAGTACGCACACTGGACCTCGGCAGAGCCATCAACACTTGGAACTGCCCTAACATACTCACAAACGTTTCACCGACACACACATACACAAGAATCACACACAAACACCCATCGACTTTTTCTTACAGGCATACACAACGGTTTCCCGTGAACACACACACACACAGTCACACTTACAACACAGCACTCACAATGGGTATCCAGCAGAACCATCAACACTTGGAACTGCCTTAAAATATTGACAAATGTGGTCGCGACACACACATACACATGAAACTCACACAAACATCCATCGACTTATTCTTACAGGCATACACAATGTTTTCCCGCCAACACAAACACACACAGAAACACACACTGCCACACTCACAACACAGCATTCACACTGGCGCTTGGAACTGCCACAACATACTCACATACGTGGTCCCGACACACACATACACAAGAAACACACACAAACACCCATCGACTTTTTCTTAGAAGCATACACTGTGGGGTTCCCCCAAACACACACACACACACAGACACACACACACTATCACACTCACAACACAGCACTCTCACTGGGTCTCCAGCAGAGCCATCAACACTTGGAACTGCCCTAACATATTCACAAATGTGGTCCCGACACACACATACAGAAAAAACACACACAAACACCCATCGAATTTTTCTTATAGGCATACAGACTGGTTTCCTGCAAACACACACACAGACACGCACACACACTGTCACACTCACAACACACACTCACACTGGATATCCTGCAAACTCATGAAGACTTGGAACTGCCCTCACACACTCACAAATGTGGATCTGAAACACAATACGCAAGAACACACAAATACACCCATCGACTTTTTCATACAGGCATACACAATGGTTACCCGAAAACACACACACACACACACACACTGTCACACTCGCAACACAGCACTCACACTGGTCCTCGGCAGAGCCATCAACACTTGGAACTGCCCTAACATACTCCCAAACGTTTTCCCGACACACACATACACAAGAAACGCACACAAACACCCATCGACTTTTTCTTACAGGCATACACAACGGTTTCCCTTGAACACACACACACACAGTCACACTTACAACACAGCACTCACAATGGGTATCCAGCAGAACCATCAACACTTGGAACTGCCTTAAAATATTGACAAATGTGGTCGCGACACACACATACACATGAAACTCACACAAACATCCATCGACTTATTCTTACAGGCATACACAATGTTTTCCCGCCAACACAAACACACACAGAAACACACACTGCCACACTCACAACACAGCATTCACTCTGGCGCTTGGAACTGCCACAAAATACTCTCATACGTGGTCCCGACACACACATACACAAGAAACACACACAAACACCCATCGACTTTTTCTTAGAAGCATACACTGTGGGGTTCCCCCAAACACACACACACACACAGACACACACACACTGTCACACTCACAACACAGCACTCTCACTGGGTCTCCAGCAGAGCCATCAACACTTGGAACTGCCCTAACATATTCACAAATGTGGTCCCGACACACACATACAGAAGAAACACACACAAACACCCATCGAATTTTTCTTATAGGCATACAGACTGGTTTCCTGCAAACACACACACAGACACGCACACACACTGTCACACTCACAACACACACTCACACTGGATATCCAGCAAACTCATGAACACTTGGAACTGCCCTCACACACTCACAAATGTGGATCTGAAACACAATACGCAAGAACACACAAATACACCCATCGACTTTTTCATACAGGCATACACAATGGTAACCCGAAAACACACACACACACACACACACACACTGTCACACTCGCAACACAGCACTCACACTGGGCCTCGGCAGAGCCATCAACACTTGGAACTGCCCTAACATACTCACAAACGTTTTCCTGACACACGCATACACAAGAAACACACACAAACACCCATGGAATTTTTCTTACAGGCGTACACAGGGGGTTCGGAAACACACACAGACACACACACACTATCACACTCACAACACAGCACTCACACTGGGTCTCCAACACAGCCGTCAACACTTGGAACTGCTTTAACATAATCACAAACATGGTCCTGACACACACATATACAAATAACACACACAAACACCCATCGACTTTTTCTTGCAGGCATACACAATGGTTTCCTGCAAACACACACACACACACACACACACACACAAAAGGCACACTCACGACAGAGCACTCACATTGGATCTCCAGCAGAGCCATGAACACTTGGAATTACCTTAACATATTCACAAACGTGGTCCCGAAACACACATGCAGAAGAAACACACAAAAACACCCTACGACTTTTTCTTACAGACATACACAATGGTATCCAGCAAAACACACACACACACACACACAGACACTATCACACGCACAACACAGCACTCACACTGGGTCCCCGGCATAGCCATCAACAGTTGGAACTGCCCTAACATACTCACAAACGTTGTCCCGACACACACATACACAAGAAACACACACAAACTCCCATTGACTTTTACTTACAGTCATGCACAATGGTTTCCGCAAACACACACACACACACACTATCACACTCACAACACAGCATTCACACTGGCACTTGAATCTGCCCTAACATACAAACAAACGTGGTCCCGACACACACATACAGAAGAAACACACACAAACACCCATCAACATTTTGTTACAGGGAGACAGAGTGGGGTTTCCCCAAACACACACACACACACACACACACTGTCACACTAACAGCACAGTACGCACACTGGACCTCGGCAGAGCCATCAACACTTGGAACTGCCCTAACATACTCACAAACGTTTCACCGACACACACATACACAAGAATCACACACAAACACCCATCGACTTTTTCTTACAGGCATACACAACGGTTTCCCGTGAACACACACACACACAGTCACACTTACAACACAGCACTCACAATGGGTATCCAGCAGAACCATCAACACTTGGAACTGCCTTAAAATATTGACAAATGTGGTCGCGACACACACATACACATGAAACTCACACAAACATCCATCGACTTATTCTTACAGGCATACACAATGTTTTCCCGCCAACACAAACACACACAGAAACACACACTGCCACACTCACAACACAGCATTCACACTGGCACTTGGAACTGCCACAACATACTCACATACGTGGTCTCGACACACACATACACAAGAAACACACACAAACACCCATCGACTTTTTCTTAGAAGCATACACTGTGGGGTTCCCCCAAACACACACACACACACACAGACACACACACACTATCACACTCACAACACAGCACTCTCACTGGGTCTCCAGCAGAGCCATCAACACTTGGAACTGCCCTAACATATTCACAAATGTGGTCCCGACACACACATACAGAAAAAACACACACAAACACCCACCGAATTTTTCTTATAGGCATACAGACTGGTTTCCTGCAAACACACACACAGACACGCACACACACTGTCACACTCACAACACACACTCACACTGGATATCCTGCAAACTCATGAAGACTTGGAACTGCCCTCACACACTCACAAATGTGGATCTGAAACACAATATGCAAGAACACACAAATACACCCATCGACTTTTTCATACAGGCATACACAATGGTTACCCGAAAACAACACACACACACACACACACACTGTCACACTCGCAACACAGCACTCACACTGGTCCTCGGCAGAGCCATCAACACTTGGAACTGCCCTAACATACTCCCAAACGTTTTCCCGACACACACATACACAAGAAACGCACACAAACACCCATCGACTTTTTCTTACAGGCATACACAACGGTTTCCCTTGAACACACACACACACACAGTCACACTTACAACACACCACTCACAATGGGTATCCAGCAGAACCATCAACACTTGGAACTGCCTTAAAATATTGACAAATGTGGTCGCGACACACACATACACATGAAACTCACACAAACATCCATCGACTTATTCTTACAGGCATACACAATGTTTTCCCGCCAACACAAACACACACAGAAACACACACTGCCACACTCACAACACAGCATTCACACTGGCGCTTGGAACTGCCACAACATACTCACATACGTGGTCTCGACACACACATACACAAGAAACACACACAAACACCCATCGACTTTTTCTTAGAAGCATACACTGTGGGGTTCCCCCAAACACACACACACACACACACAGACACACACACACTGTCACACTCACAACACAGCACTCTCACTGGGTCTCCAGCAGAGCCATCAACACTTGGAACTGCCCTAACATATTCACAAATGTGGTCCCGACACACACATACAGAAGAAACACACACAAACACCCATCGAATTTTTCTTATAGGCATACAGACTGGTTTCCTGCAAACACACACACAGACACGCACACACACTGTCACACTCACAACACACACTCACACTGGATATCCAGCAAACTCATGAACACTTGGAACTGCCCTCACACACTCACAAATGTGGATCTGAAACACAATACGCAAGAACACACAAATACACCCATCGACTTTTTCATACAGGCATACACAATGGTAACCCGAAAACACACACACACACACACACACACACTGTCACACTCGCAACACAGCACTCACACTGGGCCTCGGCAGAGCCATCAACACTTGGAACTGCCCTAACATACTCACAAACGTTTTCCTGACACACGCATACACAAGAAACACACACAAACACCCATGGAATTTTTCTTACAGGCGTACACAGGGGGTTCGGAAACACACACAGACACACACACACTATCACACTCACAACACAGCACTCACACTGGGTCTCCAACACAGCCGTCAACACTTGGAACTGCTTTAACATAATCACAAACATGGTCCTGACACACGCATATACAAATAACACACACAAACACCCATCGACTTTTTCTTGCAGGCATACACAATGGTTTCCTGCAAACACACACACACACACACACACACAAAAGGCACACTCACGACAGAGCACTCACATTGGATCTCCAGCAGAGCCATGAACACTTGGAATTACCTTAACATATTCACAAACGTGGTCCCGAAACACACATGCAGAAGAAACACACAAAAACACCCTACGACTTTTTCTTACAGACATACACAATGGTATCCAGCAAAACACACACACACACACACAGACACTATCACACGCACAACACAGCACTCACACTGGGTCCCCGGCATAGCCATCAACAGTTGGAACTGCCCTAACATACTCACAAACGTGGTCCCGACACACACATACACAAGAAACACACACAAACTCCCATTGACTTTTACTTACAGTCATGCACAATGGTTTCCGCACACACACACACACACACACTATCACACTCACAACACAGCATTCACACTGGCACTTGAATCTGCCCTAACATACAAACAAACGTGGTCCCGACACACACATACAGAAGAAACACACACAAACACCCATCAACATTTTGTTACAGGGAGACAGAGTGGGGTTTCCCCAAACACACACACACACACACACACTGTCACACTAACAGCACAGTACGCACACTGGACCTCGGCAGAGCCATCAACACTTGGAACTGCCCTAACATACTCACAAACGTTTCACCGACACACACATACACAAGAATCACACACAAACACCCATCGACTTTTTCTTACAGGCATACAAAACGGTTTCCCGTGAACACACACACACACAGTCACACTTACAACACAGCACTCACAATGGGTATCCAGCAGAACCATCAACACTTGGAACTGCCTTAAAATATTGACAAATGTGGTCGCGACACACACATACACATGAAACTCACACAAACATCCATCGACTTATTCTTACAGGCATACACAATGTTTTCCCGCCAACACAAACACACACAGAAACACACACTGCCACACTCACAACACAGCATTCACACTGGCGCTTGGAACTGCCACAACATACTCACATAGGTGGTCTCGACACACACATACACAAGAAACACACACAAACACCCATCGACTTTTTCTTAGAAGCATACACTGTGGGGTTCCCCCAAACACACACACACACACAGACACACACACACTATCACACTCACAACACAGCACTCTCACTGGGTCTCCAGCAGAGCCATCAACACTTGGAACTGCCCTAACATATTCACAAATGTGGTCCCGACACACACATACAGAAGAAACACACACAAACACCCATCGAATTTTTCTTATAGGCATACAGACTGGTTTCCTGCAAACACACACACAGACACGCACACACACTGTCACACTCACAACACACACTCACACTGGATATCCTGCAAACTCATGAAGACTTGGAACTGCCCTCACACACTCACAAATGTGGATCTGAAACACAATACGCAAGAACACACAAATACACCCATCGACTTTTTCATACAGGCATACACAATGGTTACCCGAAAACACACACACACACACACACACTGTCACACTCGCAACACAGCACTCACACTGGTCCTCGGCAGAGCCATCAACACTTGGAACTGCCCTAACATACTCCCAAACGTTTTCCCGACACACACATACACAAGAAACGCACACAAACACCCATCGACTTTTTCTTACAGGCATACACAACGGTTTCCCTTGAACACACACACACACAGTCACACTTACAACACAGCACTCACAATGGGTATCCAGCAGAACCATCAACACTTGGAACTGCCTTAAAATATTGACAAATGTGGTCGCGACACACACATACACATGAAACTCACACAAACATCCATCGACTTATTCTTACAGGCATACACAATGTTTTCCCGCCAACACAAACACACACAGAAACACACACTGCCACACTCACAACACAGCATTCACTCTGGCGCTTGGAACTGCCACAAAATACTCTCATACGTGGTCCCGACACACACATACACAAGAAACACACACAAACACCCATCGACTTTTTCTTAGAAGCATACACTGTGGGGTTCCCCCAAACACACACACACACACACAGACACACACACACTGTCACACTCACAACACAGCACTCTCACTGGGTCTCCAGCAGAGCCATCAACACTTGGAACTGCCCTAACATATTCACAAATGTGGTCCCGACACACACATACAGAAGAAACACACACAAACACCCATCGAATTTTTCTTATAGGCATACAGACTGGTTTCCTGCAAACACACACACAGACACGCACACACACTGTCACACTCACAACACACACTCACACTGGATATCCAGCAAACTCATGAACACTTGGAACTGCCCTCACACACTCACAAATGTGGATCTGAAACACAATACGCAAGAACACACAAATACACCCATCGACTTTTTCATACAGGCATACACAATGGTAACCCGAAAACACACACACACACACACACACACACTGTCACACTCGCAACACAGCACTCACACTGGGCCTCGGCAGAGCCATCAACACTTGGAACTGCCCTAACATACTCACAAACGTTTTCCTGACACACGCATACACAAGAAACACACACAAACACCCATGGAATTTTTCTTACAGGCGTACACAGGGGGTTCGGAAACACACACAGACACACACACACTATCACACTCACAACACAGCACTCACACTGGGTCTCCAACACAGCCGTCAACACTTGGAACTGCTTTAACATAATCACAAACATGGTCCTGACACACGCATATACAAATAACACACACAAACACCCATCGACTTTTTCTTGCAGGCATACACAATGGTTTCCTGCAAACACACACACACACACACACACACAAAAGGCACACTCACGACAGAGCACTCACATTGGATCTCCAGCAGAGCCATGAACACTTGGAATTACCTTAACATATTCACAAATGTGGTCCCGAAACACACATGCAGAAGAAACACACAAAAGCACCCTACGACTTTTTCTTACAGACATACACAATGGTATCCAGCAAAACACACACACACACACACAGACACTATCACACGCACAACACAGCACTCACACTGGGTCCCCGGCATAGCCATCAACAGTTGGAACTGCCCTAACATACTCACAAACGTGGTCCCGACACACACATACACAAGAAACACACACAAACTCCCATTGACTTTTACTTACAGTCATGCACAATGGTTTCCGCAAACACACACACACACACACTATCACACTCACAACACAGCATTCACACTGGCACTTGAATCTGCCCTAACATACAAACAAACGTGGTCCCGACACACACATACAGAAGAAACACACACAAACACCCATCAACATTTTGTTACAGGGAGACAGAGTGGGGTTTCCCCAAACACACACACACACACACACACACTGTCACACTAACAGCACAGTACGCACACTGGACCTCGGCAGAGCCATCAACACTTGGAACTGCCCTAACATACTCACAAACGTTTCACCGACACACACATACACAAGAATCACACACAAACACCCATCGACTTTTTCTTACAGGCATACACAACGGTTTCCCGTGAACACACACACACACAGTCACACTTACAACACAGCACTCACAATGGGTATCCAGCAGAACCATCAACACTTGGAACTGCCTTAAAATATTGACAAATGTGGTCGCGACACACACATACACATGAAACTCACACAAACATCCATCGACTTATTCTTACAGGCATACACAATGTTTTCCCGCCAACACAAACACACACAGAAACACACACTGCCACACTCACAACACAGCATTCACACTGGCACTTGGAACTGCCACAACATACTCACATACGTGGTCTCGACACACACATACACAAGAAACACACACAAACACCCATCGACTTTTTCTTAGAAGCATACACTGTGGGGTTCCCCCAAACACACACACACACACACAGACACACACACACTATCACACTCACAACACAGCACTCTCACTGGGTCTCCAGCAGAGCCATCAACACTTGGAACTGCCCTAACATATTCACAAATGTGGTCCCGACACACACATACAGAAAAAACACACACAAACACCCACCGAATTTTTCTTATAGGCATACAGACTGGTTTCCTGCAAACACACACACAGACACGCACACACACTGTCACACTCACAACACACACTCACACTGGATATCCTGCAAACTCATGAAGACTTGGAACTGCCCTCACACACTCACAAATGTGGATCTGAAACACAATACGCAAGAACACACAAATACACCCATCGACTTTTTCATACAGGCATACACAATGGTTACCCGAAAACAACACACACACACACACACACACTGTCACACTCGCAACACAGCACTCACACTGGTCCTCGGCAGAGCCATCAACACTTGGAACTGCCCTAACATACTCCCAAACGTTTTCCCGACACACACATACACAAGAAACGCACACAAACACCCATCGACTTTTTCTTACAGGCATACACAACGGTTTCCCTTGAACACACACACACACACAGTCACACTTACAACACACCACTCACAATGGGTATCCAGCAGAACCATCAACACTTGGAACTGCCTTAAAATATTGACAAATGTGGTCGCGACACACACATACACATGAAACTCACACAAACATCCATCGACTTATTCTTACAGGCATACACAATGTTTTCCCGCCAACACAAACACACACAGAAACACACACTGCCACACTCACAACACAGCATTCACTCTGGCGCTTGGAACTGCCACAAAATACTCTCATACGTGGTCCCGACACACACATACACAAGAAACACACACAAACACCCATCGACTTTTTCTTAGAAGCATACACTGTGGGGTTCCCCCAAACACACACACACACACACAGACACACACACACTGTCACACTCACAACACAGCACTCTCACTGGGTCTCCAGCAGAGCCATCAACACTTGGAACTGCCCTAACATATTCACAAATGTGGTCCCGACACACACATACAGAAGAAACACACACAAACACCCATCGAATTTTTCTTATAGGCATACAGACTGGTTTCCTGCAAACACACACACAGACACGCACACACACTGTCACACTCACAACACACACTCACACTGGATATCCAGCAAACTCATGAACACTTGGAACTGCCCTCACACACTCACAAATGTGGATCTGAAACACAATACGCAAGAACACACAAATACACCCATCGACTTTTTCATACAGGCATACACAATGGTAACCCGAAAACACACACACACACACACTGTCACACTCGCAACACAGCACTCACACTGGGCCTCGGCAGAGCCATCAACACTTGGAACTGCCCTAACATACTCACAAACGTTTTCCTGACACACGCATACACAAGAAACACACACAAACACCCATGGAATTTTTCTTACAGGCGTACACAGGGGGTTCGGAAACACACACAGACACACACACACTATCACACTCACAACACAGCACTCACACTGGGTCTCCAACACAGCCGTCAACACTTGGAACTGCTTTAACATAATCACAAACATGGTGTGACACACGCATATAGAAATAACACACACAAACACCCATCGACTTTTTCTTGCAGGCATACACAATGGTTTCCTGCAAACACACACACACACACACACACACAAAAGGCACACTCACGACAGAGCACTCACATTGGATCTCCAGCAGAGCCATGAACACTTGGAATTACCTTAACATATTCACAAACGTGGTCCCGAAACACACATGCAGAAGAAACACACAAAAACACCCTACGACTTTTTCTTACAGACATACACAATGGTATCCAGCAAAACACACACACACACACACAGACACTATCACACGCACAACACAGCACTCACACTGGGTCCCCGGCATAGCCATCAACAGTTGGAACTGCCCTAACATACTCACAAACGTGGTCCCGACACACACATACACAAGAAACACACACAAACTCCCATTGACTTTTACTTACAGTCATGCACAATGGTTTCCGCACACACACACACACACACACTATCACACTCACAACACAGCATTCACACTGGCACTTGAATCTGCCCTAACATACAAACAAACGTGGTCCCGACACACACATACAGAAGAAACACACACAAACACCCATCAACATTTTGTTACAGGGAGACAGAGTGGGGTTTCCCCAAACACACACACACACACACACACTGTCACACTAACAGCACAGTACGCACACTGGACCTCGGCAGAGCCATCAACACTTGGAACTGCCCTAACATACTCACAAACGTTTCACCGACACACACATACACAAGAATCACACACAAACACCCATCGACTTTTTCTTACAGGCATACACAACGGTTTCCCGTGAACACACACACACACAGTCACACTTACAACACAGCACTCACAATGGGTATCCAGCAGAACCATCAACACTTGGAACTGCCTTAAAATATTGACAAATGTGGTCGCGACACACACATACACATGAAACTCACACAAACATCCATCGACTTATTCTTACAGGCATACACAATGTTTTCCCGCCAACACAAACACACACAGAAACACACACTGCCACACTCACAACACAGCATTCACACTGGCGCTTGGAACTGCCACAACATACTCACATACGTGGTCTCGACACACACATACACAAGAAACACACACAAACACCCATCGACTTTTTCTTAGAAGCATACACTGTGGGGTTCCCCCAAACACACACACACACACAGACACACACACACTATCACACTCACAACACAGCACTCTCACTGGGTCTCCAGCAGAGCCATCAACACTTGGAACTGCCCTAACATATTCACAAATGTGGTCCCGACACACACATACAGAAAAAACACACACAAACACCCATCGAATTTTTCTTATAGGCATACAGACTGGTTTCCTGCAAACACACACACAGACACGCACACACACTGTCACACTCACAACACACACTCACACTGGATATCCTGCAAACTCATGAAGACTTGGAACTGCCCTCACACACTCACAAATGTGGATCTGAAACACAATACGCAAGAACACACAAATACACCCATCGACTTTTTCATACAGGCATACACAATGGTTACCCGAAAACACACACACACACACACACTGTCACACTCGCAACACAGCACTCACACTGGGCCTCGGCAGAGCCATCAACACTTGGAACTGCCCTAACATACTCCCAAACGTTTTCCCGACACACACATACACAAGAAACGCACACAAACACCCATCGACTTTTTCTTACAGGCATACACAACGGTTTCCCTTGAACACACACACACACAGTCACACTTACAACACACCACTCACAATGGGTATCCAGCAGAACCATCAACACTTGGAACTGCCTTAAAATATTGACAAATGTGGTCGCGACACACACATACACATGAAAGTCACACAAACATCCATCGACTTATTCTTACAGGCATACACAATGTTTTCCCGCCAACACAAACACACACAGAAACACACACTGCCACACTCACAACACAGCATTCACTCTGGCGCTTGGAACTGCCACAAAATACTCTCATACGTGGTCCCGACACACACATACACAAGAAACACACACAAACACCCATCGACTTTTTCTTAGAAGCATACACTGTGGGGTTCCCCCAAACACACACACACACACAGACACACACACACTGTCACACTCACAACACAGCACTCTCACTGGGTCTCCAGCAGAGCCATCAACACTTGGAACTGCCCTAACATATTCACAAATGTGGTCCCGACACACACATACAGAAGAAACACACACAAACACCCATCGAATTTTTCTTATAGGCATACAGACTGGTTTCCTGCAAACACACACACAGACACGCACACACACTGTCACACTCACAACACACACTCACACTGGATATCCAGCAAACTCATGAACACTTGGAACTGCCCTCACACACTCACAAATGTGGATCTGAAACACAATACGCAAGAACACACAAATACACCCATCGACTTTTTCATACAGGCATACACAATGGTAACCCGAAAACACACACACACACACACACACACACTGTCACACTCGCAACACAGCACTCACACTGGGCCTCGGCAGAGCCATCAACACTTGGAACTGCCCTAACATACTCACAAACGTTTTCCTGACACACGCATACACAAGAAACACACACAAACACCCATGGAATTTTTCTTACAGGCGTACACAGGGGGTTCGGAAACACACACAGACACACACACACTATCACACTCACAACACAGCACTCACACTGGGTCTCCAACACAGCCGTCAACACTTGGAACTGCTTTAACATAATCACAAACATGGTCCTGACACACACATATACAAATAACACACACAAACACCCATCGACTTTTTCTTGCAGGCATACACAATGGTTTCCTGCAAACACACACACACACACACACACACACAAAAGGCACACTCACGACAGAGCACTCACATTGGATCTCCAGCAGAGCCATGAACACTTGGAATTACCTTAACATATTCACAAACGTGGTCCCGAAACACACATGCAGAAGAAACACACAAAAACACCCTACGACTTTTTCTTACAGACATACACAATGGTATCCAGCAAAACACACACACACACACACAGACACTATCACACGCACAACACAGCACTCACACTGGGTCCCCGGCATAGCCATCAACAGTTGGAACTGCCCTAACATACTCACAAACGTGGTCCCGACACACACATACACAAGAAACACACACAAACTCCCATTGACTTTTACTTACAGTCATGCACAATGGTTTCCGCAAACACACACACACACACACTATCACACTCACAACACAGCATTCACACTGGCACTTGAATCTGCCCTAACATACAAACAAACGTGGTCCCGACACACACATACACAAGAAACACACACAAACACCCATCAACATTTTGTTACAGGGAGACAGAGTGGGGTTTCCCCAAACACACACACACACACACACACACACTGTCACACTAACAGCACAGTACGCACACTGGACCTCGGCAGAGCCATCAACACTTGGAACTGCCCTAACATACTCACAAACGTTTCACCGACACACACATACACAAGAATCACACACAAACACCCATCGACTTTTTCTTACAGGCATACACAACGGTTTCCCATGAACACACACACACACAGTCACACTTACAACACAGCACTCACAATGGGTATCCAGCAGAACCATCAACACTTGGAACTGCCTTAAAATATTGACAAATGTGGTCGCGACAGACACATACACATGAAACTCACACAAACATCCATCGACTTATTCTTACAGGCATACACAATGTTTTCCCGCCAACACAAACACACACAGAAACACACACTGCCACACTCACAACACAGCATTCACACTGGCGCTTGGAACTGCCACAACATACTCACATACGTGGTCTCGACACACACATACACAAGAAACACACACAAACACCCATCGACTTTTTCTTAGAAGCATACACTGTGGGGTTCCCCCAAACACACACACACACACAGACACACACACACTATCACACTCACAACACAGCACTCTCACTGGGCCTCGGCAGAGCCATCAACACTTGGAACTGCCCTAACATACTCACAAACGTTTTCCTGACACACGCATACACAAGAAACACACACAAACACCCATGGAATTTTTCTTACAGGCGTACACAGGGGGTTCGGAAACACACAGAGACACACACACACTATCACACTCACAACACAGCACTCACACTGGGTCTCCAACACAGCCGTCAACACTTGGAACTGCTTTAACATAATCACAAACATGGTCCTGACACACGCATATACAAATAACACACACAAACACCCATCGACTTTTTCTTGCAGGCATACACAATGGTTTCCTGCAAACACACACACACACACACACACACAAAAGGCACACTCACGACAGAGCACTCACATTGGATCTCCAGCAGAGCCATGAACACTTGGAATTACCTTAACATATTCACAAACGTGGTCCCGAAACACACATGCAGAAGAAACACACAAAAACACCCTACGACTTTTTCTTACAGACATACACAATGGTATCCAGCAAAACACACACACACACACACAGACACTATCACACGCACAACACAGCACTCACACTGGGTCCCCGGCATAGCCATCAACAGTTGGAACTGCCCTAACATACTCACAAACGTGGTCCCGACACACACATACACAAGAAACACACACAAACTCCCATTGACTTTTACTTACAGTCATGCACAATGGTTTCCGCAAACACACACACATACACACTATCACACTCACAACACAGCATTCACACTGGCACTTGAATCTGCCCTAACATACAAACAAACGTGGTCCCGACACACACATACAGAAGAAACACACACAAACACCCATCAACATTTTGTTACAGGGAGACAGAGTGGGGTTTCCCCAAACACACACACACACACACACACACACTGTCACACTAACAGCACAGTACGCACACTGGACCTCGGCAGAGCCATCAACACTTGGAACTGCCCTAACATACTCACAAACGTTTCACCGACACACACATACACAAGAATCACACACAAACACCCATCGACTTTTTCTTACAGGCATACACAACGGTTTCCCGTGAACACACACACACACAGTCACACTTACAACACAGCACTCACAATGGGTATCCAGCAGAACCATCAACACTTGGAACTGCCTTAAAATATTGACAAATGTGGTCGCGACACACACATACACATGAAACTCACACAAACATCCATCGACTTATTCTTACAGGCATACACAATGTTTTCCCGCCAACACAAACACACACAGAAACACACACTGCCACACTCACAACACAGCATTCACACTGGCGCTTGGAACTGCCACAACATACTCACATACGTGGTCTCGACACACACATACACAAGAAACACACACAAACACCCATCGACTTTTTCTTAGAAGCATACACTGTGGGGTTCCCCCAAACACACACACACACACAGACACACACACACTATCACACTCACAACACAGCACTCTCACTGGGTCTCCAGCAGAGCCATCAACACTTGGAACTGCCCTAACATATTCACAAATGTGGTCCCGACACACACATACAGAAAAAACACACACAAACACCCATCGAATTTTTCTTATAGGCATACAGACTGGTTTCCTGCAAACACACACACAGACACGCACACACACTGTCACACTCACAACACACACTCACACTGGATATCCTGCAAACTCATGAAGACTTGGAACTGCCCTCACACACTCACAAATGTGGATCTGAAACACAATACGCAAGAACACACAAATACACCCATCGACTTTTTCATACAGGCATACACAATGGTTACCCGAAAACACACACACACACACACTGTCACACTCGCAACACAGCACTCACACTGGTCCTCGGCAGAGCCATCAACACTTGGAACTGCCCTAACATACTCCCAAACGTTTTCCCGACACACACATACACAAGAAACGCACAGAAACACCCATCGACTTTTTCTTACAGGCATACACAACGGTTTCCCTTGAACACACACACACACAGTCACACTTACAACACAGCACTCACAATGGGTATCCAGCAGAACCATCAACACTTGGAACTGCCTTAAAATATTGACAAATGTGGTCGCGACACACACATACACATGAAACTCACACAAACATCCATCGACTTATTCTTACAGGCATACACAATGTTTTCCCGCCAACACAAACACACACAGAAACACACACTGCCACACTCACAACACAGCATTCACTCTGGCGCTTGGAACTGCCACAAAATACTCTCATACGTGGTCCCGACACACACATACACAAGAAACACACACAAACACCCATCGACTTTTTCTTAGAAGCATACACTGTGGGGTTCCCCCAAACACACACACACACACAGACACACACACACTGTCACACTCACAACACAGCACTCTCACTGGGTCTCCAGCAGAGCCATCAACACTTGGAACTGCCCTAACATATTCACAAATGTGGTCCCGACACACACATACAGAAGAAACACACACAAACACCCATCGAATTTTTCTTATAGGCATACAGACTGGTTTCCTGCAAACACACACACAGACACGCACACACACTGTCACACTCACAACACACACTCACACTGGATATCCAGCAAACTCATGAACACTTGGAACTGCCCTCACACACTCACAAATGTGGATCTGAAACACAATACGCAAGAACACACAAATACACCCATCCACTTTTTCATACAGGCATACACAATGGTAACCCGAAAACACACACACACACACACACACACACACTGTCACACTCGCAACACAGCACTCACACTGGGCCTCGGCAGAGCCATCAACACTTGGAACTGCCCTAACATACTCACAAACGTTTTCCTGACACACGCATACACAAGAAACACACACAAACACCCATGGAATTTTTCTTACAGGCGTACACAGGGGGTTCGGAAACACACACAGACACACACACACTATCACACTCACAACACAGCACTCACACTGGGTCTCCAACACAGCCGTCAACACTTGGAACTGCTTTAACATAATCACAAACATGGTCCTGACACACACATATACAAATAACACACACAAACACCCATCGACTTTTTCTTGCAGGCATACACAATGGTTTCCTGCAAACACACACACACACACACACACACACACACAAAAGGCACACTCACGACAGAGCACTCACATTGGATCTCCAGCAGAGCCATGAACACTTGGAATTACCTTAACATATTCACAAACGTGGTCCCGAAACACACATGCAGAAGAAACACACAAAAACACCCTACGACTTTTTCTTACAGACATACACAATGGTATCCAGCAAAACACACACACACACACACAGACACTATCACACGCACAACACAGCACTCACACTGGGTCCCCGGCATAGCCATCAACAGTTGGAACTGCCCTAACATACTCACAAACGTGGTCCCGACACACACATACACAAGAAACACACACAAACTCCCATTGACTTTTACTTACAGTCATGCACAATGGTTTCCGCAAACACACACACACACACACTATCACACTCACAACACAGCATTCACACTGGCACTTGAATCTGCCCTAACATACAAACAAACGTGGTCCCGACACACACATACAGAAGAAACACACACAAACACCCATCAACATTTTGTTACAGGGAGACAGAGTGGGGTTTCCCCAAACACACACACACACACACACACACTGTCACACTAACAGCACAGTATGCACACTGGACCTCGGCAGAGCCATCAACACTTGGAACTGCCCTAACATACTCACAAACGTTTCACCGACACACACATACACAAGAATCACACACAAACACCCATCGACTTTTTCTTACAGGCATACACAACGGTTTCCCGTGAACACACACACACACAGTCACACTTACAACACAGCACTCACAATGGGTATCCAGCAGAACCATCAACACTTGGAACTGCCTTAAAATATTGACAAATGTGGTCGCGACACACACATACACATGAAACTCACACAAACATCCATCGACTTATTCTTACAGGCATACACAATGTTTTCCCGCCAACACAAACACACACAGAAACACACACTGCCACACTCACAACACAGCATTCACACTGGCGCTTGGAACTGCCACAACATACTCACATACATGGTCTCGACACACACATACACAAGAAACACACACAAACACCCATCGACTTTTTCTTAGAAGCATACACTGTGGGGTTCCCCCAAACACACACACACACACAGACACACACACACTATCACACTCACAACACAGCACTCTCACTGGGTCTCCAGCAGAGCCATCAACACTTGGAACTGCCCTAACATATTCACAAATGTGGTCCCGACACACACATACAGAAAAAACACACACAAACACCCATCGAATTTTTCTTATAGGCATACAGACTGGTTTCCTGCAAACACACACACAGACACGCACACACACTGTCACACTCACAACACACACTCACACTGGATATCCTGCAAACTCATGAAGACTTGGAACTGCCCTCACACACTCACAAATGTGGATCTGAAACACAATACGCAAGAACACACAAATACACCCATCGACTTTTTCATACAGGCATACACAATGGTTACCCGAAAACACACACACACACACACACTGTCACACTCGCAACACAGCACTCACACTGGTCCTCGGCAGAGCCATCAACACTTGGAACTGCCCTAACATACTCCCAAACGTTTTCCCGACACACACATACACAAGAAACGCACACAAACACCCATCGACTTTTTCTTACAGGCATACACAACGGTTTCCCTTGAACACACACACACACAGTCACACTTACAACACACCACTCACAATGGGTATCCAGCAGAACCATCAACACTTGGAACTGCCTTAAAATATTGACAAATGTGGTCGCGACACACACATACACATGAAACTCACACAAACATCCATCGACTTATTCTTACAGGCATACACAATGTTTTCCCGCCAACACAAACACACACAGAAACACACACTGCCACACTCACAACACAGCATTCACTCTGGCGCTTGGAACTGCCACAAAATACTCTCATACGTGGTCCCGACACACACATACACAAGAAACACACACAAACACCCATCGACTTTTTCTTAGAAGCATACACTGTGGGGTTCCCCCAAACACACAGACACACACACAGACACACACACACTGTCACACTCACAACACAGCACTCTCACTGGGTCTCCAGCAGAGCCATCAACACTTGGAACTGCCCTAACATATTCACAAATGTGGTCCCGACACACACATACAGAAGAAACACACACAAACACCCATCGAATTTTTCTTATAGGCATACAGACTGGTTTCCTGCAAACACACACACAGACACGCACACACACTGTCACACTCACAACACACACTCACACTGGATATCCAGCAAACTCATGAACACTTGGAACTGCCCTCACACACTCACAAATGTGGATCTGAAACACAATACGCAAGAACACACAAATACACCCATCGACTTTTTCATACAGGCATACACAATGGTAACCCGAAAACACACACACACACACACACACTGTCACACTCGCAACACAGCACTCACACTGGGCCTCGGCAGAGCCATCAACACTTGGAACTGCCCTAACATACTCACAAACGTTTTCCTGACACACGCATACACAAGAAACACACACAAACACCCATGGAATTTTTCTTACAGGCGTACACAGGGGGTTCGGAAACACACACAGACACACACACACTATCACACTCACAACACAGCACTCACACTGGGTCTCCAACACAGCCGTCAACACTTGGAACTGCTTTAACATAATCACAAACATGGTCCTGACACACACATATACAAATAACACACACAAACACCCATCGACTTTTTCTTGCAGGCATACACAATGGTTTCCTGCAAACACACACACACACACACACACACACACAAAAGGCACACTCACGACAGAGCACTCACATTGGATCTCCAGCAGAGCCATGAACACTTGGAATTACCTTAACATATTCACAAACGTGGTCCCGAAACACACATGCAGAAGAAACACACAAAAACACCCTACGACTTTTTCTTACAGACATACACAATGGTATCCAGCAAAACACACACACACACACACAGACACTATCACACGCACAACACAGCACTCACACTGGGTCCCCGGCATAGCCATCAACAGTTGGAACTGCCCTAACATACTCACAAACGTGGTCCCGACACACACATACACAAGAAACACACACAAACTCCCATTGACTTTTACTTACAGTCATGCACAATGGTTTCCGCAAACACACACACACACACTATCACACTCACAACACAGCATTCACACTGGCACTTGAATCTGCCCTAACATACAAACAAACGTGGTCCCGACACACACATACAGAAGAAACACACACAAACACCCATCAACATTTTGTTACAGGCAGACAGAGTGGGGTTTCCCCAAACACACACACACACACACACACACACTGTCACACTAACAGCACAGTACGCACACTGGACCTCGGCAGAGCCATCAACACTTGGAACTGCCCTAACATACTCACAAACGTTTCACCGACACACACATACACAAGAATCACACACAAACACCCATCGACTTTTTCTTACAGGCATACACAACGGTTTCCCATGAACACACACACACACAGTCACACTTACAACACAGCACTCACAATGGGTATCCAGCAGAACCATCAACACTTGGAACTGCCTTAAAATATTGACAAATGTGGTCGCGACACACACATACACATGAAACTCACACAAACATCCATCGACTTATTCTTACAGGCATACACAATGATTTCCCGCCAACACAAACACACACAGAAACACACACTGCCACACTCACAACACAGCATTCACACTGGCGCTTGGAACTGCCACAACATACTCACATACGTGGTCTCGACACACACATACACAAGAAACACACACAAACACCCATCGACTTTTTCTTAGAAGCATACACTGTGGGGTTCCCCCAAACACACACACACACACAGACACACACACACTATCACACTCACAACACAGCACTCTCACTGGGTCTCCAGCAGAGCCATCAACACTTGGAACTGCCCTAACATACTCACAAATGTGGTCCCGACACACACATACAGAAGAAACACACACAAACACCCATGGAATTTTTCTTATACGCATACAGACTGGTTTCCTGCAAACACACACACAGACACGCACACACACTGTCACACTCACAACACACACTCACACTGGATATCCAGCAAACTCGTGAACACTTGGAACTGCCCTCACACTCTCAGAAATGTGGATCTGAAACACAATACGCAAGAACACACAAATACACCCATCGACTTTTTCATACAGGCATACACAATGGTAACCCGAAAACACACACACACACACACACACACACTGTCACACTCGCAACACAGCACTCACACTGGGCCTCGGCAGAGCCATCAACACTTGGAACTGCCCTAACATACTCACAAACGTTTTCCTGACACACGCATACACCAGAAACACACACAAACACCCATGGAATTTTTCTTACAGGCGTACACAGGGGGTTCGGAAACACACACAGACACACACACACTATCAGACTCACAACACAGCACTCACACTGGGTCTCCAACACAGCCGTCAACACTTGGAACTGCTTTAACATAATCACAAACATGGTCCTGACACACACATATACAAATAACACACACAAACACCCATCGACTTTTTCTTGCAGGCATACACAATGGTTTCCTGCAAACACACACACACACACACACACACACACAAAAGGCACACTCACGACAGAGCACTCACATTGGATCTCCAGCAGAGCCATGAACACTTGGAATTACCTTAACATATTCACAAACGTGGTCCCGAAACACACATGCAGAAGAAACACACAAAAACACCCTACGACTTTTTCTTACAGACATACACAATGGTATCCAGCAAAACACACACACACACACACAGACACTATCACACGCACAACACAGCACTCACACTGGGTCCCCGGCATAGCCATCAACAGTTGGAACTGCCCTAACATACTCACAAACGTGGTCCCGACACACACATACACAAGAAACCCACACAAACTCCCATTGACTTTTACTTACAGTCATGCACAATGGTTTCCGCAAACACACACACACACACACTATCACACTCACAACACAGCATTCACACTGGCACTTGAATCTGCCCTAACATACAAACAAACGTGGTCCCGACACACACATACAGAAGAAACACACACAAACACCCATCAACATTTTGTTACAGGGAGACAGAGTGGGGTTTCCCCAAACACACACACACACACACACACACTGTCACACTAACAGCACAGTACGCACACTGGACCTCGGCAGAGCCATCAACACTTGGAACTGCCCTAACATACTCACAAACGTTTCACCGACACACACATACACAAGAATCACACACAAACACCCATCGACTTTTTCTTACAGGCATACACAACGGTTTCCCGTGAACACACACACACACAGTCACACTTACAACACAGCACTCACAATGGGTATCCAGCAGAACCATCAACACTTGGAACTGCCTTAAAATATTGACAAATGTGGTCGCGACACACACATACACATGAAACTCACACAAACATCCATCGACTTATTCTTACAGGCATACACAATGTTTTCCCGCCAACACAAACACACACAGAAACACACACTGCCACACTCACAACACAGCATTCACACTGGCACTTGGAACTGCCACAACATACTCACATACGTGGTCTCGACACACACATACACAAGAAACACACACAAACACCCATCGACTTTTTCTTAGAAGCATACACTGTGGGGTTCCCCCAAACACACACACACACACAGACACACACACACTATCACACTCACAACACAGCACTCTCACTGGGTCTCCAGCAGAGCCATCAACACTTGGAACTGCCCTAACATATTCACAAATGTGGTCCCGACACACACATACAGAAAAAACACACACAAACACCCATCGAATTTTTCTTATAGGCATACAGACTGGTTTCCTGCAAACACACACACTGACACGCACACACACTGTCACACTCACAACACACACTCACACTGGATATCCTGCAAACTCATGAAGACTTGGAACTGCCCTCACACACTCACAAATGTGGATCTGAAACACAATACGCAAGAACACACAAATACACCCATCGACTTTTTCATACAGGTATACACAATGGTTACCCGAAAACACACACACACACACACACACTGTCACACTCGCAACACAGCACTCACACTGGTCCTCGGCAGAGCCATCAACACTTGGAACTGCCCTAACATACTCCCAAACGTTTTCCCGACACACACATACACAAGAAACGCACACAAACACCCATCGACTTTTTCTTACAGGCATACACAACGGTTTCCCTTGAACACACACACACACAGTCACACTTACAACACAGCACTCACAATGGGTATCCAGCAGAACCATCAACACTTGGAACTGCCTTAAAATATTGACAAATGTGGTCGCGACACACACATACACATGAAACTCACACAAACATCCATCGACTTATTCTTACAGGCATACACAATGTTTTCCCGCCAACACAAACACACACAGAAACACACACTGCCACACTCACAACACAGCATTCACTCTGGCGCTTGGAACTGCCACAAAATACTCTCATACGTGGTCCCGACACACACATACACAAGAAACACACACAAACACCCATCGACTTTTTCTTAGAAGCATACACTGTGGGGTTCCCCCAAACACACACACACACACAGACACACACACACTGTCACACTCACAACACAGCACTCTCACTGGGTCTCCAGCAGAGCCATCAACACTTGGAACTGCCCTAACATATTCACAAATGTGGTCCCGACACACACATACAGAAGAAACACACACAAACACCCATCGAATTTTTCTTATAGGCATACAGACTGGTTTCCTGCAAACACACACACAGACACGCACACACACTGTCACACTCACAACACACACTCACACTGGATATCCAGCAAACTCATGAACACTTGGAACTGCCCTCACACACTCACAAATGTGGATCTGAAACACAATACGCAAGAACACACAAATACACCCATCGACTTTTTCATACAGGCATACACAATGGTAACCCGAAAACACACACACACACACACACACACACTGTCACACTCGCAACACAGCACTCACACTGGGCCTCGGCAGAGCCATCAACACTTGGAACTGCCCTAACATACTCACAAACGTTTTCCTGACACACGCATACACAAGAAACACACACAAACACCCATGGAATTTTTCTTACAGGCGTACACAGGGGGTTCGGAAACACACACAGACACACACACACTATCACACTCACAACACAGCACTCACACTGGGTCTCCAACACAGCCGTCAACACTTGGAACTGCTTTAACATAATCACAAACATGGTCCTGACACACACATATACAAATAACACACACAAACACCCATCGACTTTTTCTTGCAGGCATACACAATGGTTTCCTGCAAACACACACACACACACACACACACACACAAAAGGCACACTCACGACAGAGCACTCACATTGGATCTCCAGCAGAGCCATGAACACTTGGAATTACCTTAACATATTCACAAACGTGGTCCCGAAACACACATGCAGAAGAAACACACAAAAACACCCTACGACTTTTTCTTACAGACATACACAATGGTATCCAGCAAAACACACACACACACACACAGACACTATCACACGCACAACACAGCACTCACACTGGGTCCCCGGCATAGCCATCAACAGTTGGAACTGCCCTAACATACTCACAAACGTGGTCCCGACACACACATACACAAGAAACACACACAAACTCCCATTGACTTTTACTTACAGTCATGCACAATGGTTTCCGCAAACACACACACACACACACTATCACACTCACAACACAGCATTCACACTGGCACTTGAATCTGCCCTAACATACAAACAAACGTGGTCCCGACACACACATACAGAAGAAACACACACAAACACCCATCAACATTTTGTTACAGGCAGACAGAGTGGGGTTTCCCCAAACACACACACACACACACACTGTCACACTAACAGCACAGTATGCACACTGGACCTCGGCAGAGCCATCAACACTTGGAACTGCCCTAACATACTCACAAACGTTTCACCGACACACACATACACAAGAATCACACACAAACACCCATCGACTTTTTCTTACAGGCATACACAACGGTTTCCCGTGAACACACACACACACAGTCACACTTACAACACAGCACTCACAATGGGTATCCAGCAGAACCATCAACACTTGGAACTGCCTTAAAATATTGACAAATGTGGTCGCGACACACACATACACATGAAACTCACACAAACATCCATCGACTTATTCTTACAGGCATACACAATGTTTTCCCGCCAACACAAACACACACAGAAACACACACTGCCACACTCACAACACAGCATTCACACTGGCGCTTGGAACTGCCACAACATACTCACATACATGGTCTCGACACACACATACACAAGAAACACACACAAACACCCATCGACTTTTTCTTAGAAGCATACACTGTGGGGTTCCCCCAAACACACACACACACACAGACACACACACACTATCACACTCACAACACAGCACTCTCACTGGGTCTCCAGCAGAGCCATCAACACTTGGAACTGCCCTAACATATTCACAAATGTGGTCCCGACACACACATACAGAAAAAACACACACAAACACCCATCGAATTTTTCTTATAGGCATACAGACTGGTTTCCTGCAAACACACACACAGACACGCACACACACTGTCACACTCACAACACACACTCACACTGGATATCCTGCAATCTCATGAAGACTTGGAACTGCCCTCACACACTCACAAATGTGGATCTGAAACACAATACGCAAGAACACACAAATACACCCATCGACTTTTTCATACAGGCATACACAATGGTTACCCGAAAACACACACACACACACACACTGTCACACTCGCAACACAGCACTCACACTGGTCCTCGGCAGAGCCATCAACACTTGGAACTGCCCTAACATACTCCCAAACGTTTTCCCGACACACACATACACAAGAAACGCACACAAACACCCATCGACTTTTTCTTACAGGCATACACAACGGTTTCCCTTGAACACACACACACACAGTCACACTTACAACACACCACTCACAATGGGTATCCAGCAGAACCATCAACACTTGGAACTGCCTTAAAATATTGACAAATGTGGTCGCGACACACACATACACATGAAACTCACACAAACATCCATCGACTTATTCTTACAGGCATACACAATGTTTTCCCGCCAACACAAACACACACAGAAACACACACTGCCACACTCACAACACAGCATTCACTCTGGCGCTTGGAACTGCCACAAAATACTCTCATACGTGGTCCCGACACACACATACACAAGAAACACACACAAACACCCATCGACTTTTTCTTAGAAGCATACACTGTGGGGTTCCCCCAAACACACACACACACACACAGACACACACACACTGTCACACTCACAACACAGCACTCTCACTGGGTCTCCAGCAGAGCCATCAACACTTGGAACTGCCCTAACATATTCACAAATGTGGTCCCGACACACACATACAGAAGAAACACACACAAACACCCATCGAATTTTTCTTATAGGCATACAGACTGGTTTCCTGCAAACACACACACAGACACGCACACACACTGTCACACTCACAACACACACTCACACTGGATATCCAGCAAACTCATGAACACTTGGAACTGCCCTCACACACTCACAAATGTGGATCTGAAACACAATACGCAAGAACACACAAATACACCCATCGACTTTTTCATACAGGCATACACAATGGTAACCCGAAAACACACACACACACACACACACACACTGTCACACTCGCAACACAGCACTCACACTGGGCCTCGGCAGAGCCATCAACACTTGGAACTGCCCTAACATACTCACAAACGTTTTCCTGACACACGCATACACAAGAAACACACACAAACACCCATGGAATTTTTCTTACAGGCGTACACAGGGGGTTCGGAAACACACACAGACACACACACACTATCACACTCACAACACAGCACTCACACTGGGTCTCCAACACAGCCGTCAACACTTGGAACTGCTTTAACATAATCACAAACATGGTCCTGACACACACATATACAAATAACACACACAAACACCCATCGACTTTTTCTTGCAGGCATACACAATGGTTTCCTGCAAACACACACACACACACACACACACACACAAAAGGCACACTCACGACAGAGCACTCACATTGGATCTCCAGCAGAGCCATGAACACTTGGAATTACCTTAACATATTCACAAACGTGGTCCCGAAACACACATGCAGAAGAAACACACAAAAACACCCTACGACTTTTTCTTACAGACATACACAATGGTATCCAGCAAAACACACACACACACACACAGACACTATCACACGCACAACACAGCACTCACACTGGGTCCCCGGCATAGCCATCAACAGTTGGAACTGCCCTAACATACTCACAAACGTGGTCCCGACACACACATACACAAGAAACACACACAAACTCCCATTGACTTTTACTTAGAGTCATGCACAATGGTTTCCGCAAACACACACACACACAAACTATCACACTCACAACACAGCATTCACACTGGCACTTGAATCTGCCCTAACATACAAACAAACGTGGTCCCAACACACACATACAGAAGAAACACACACAAACACCCATCAACATTTTGTTACAGGGAGACAGAGTGGGGTTTCCCCAAACACACACACACACACACACACACACACTGTCACACTAACAGCACAGTACACACACTGGACCTCGGCAGAGCCATCAACACTTGGAACTGCCCTAACATACTCACAAACGTTTCACCGACACACACATACACAAGAATCACACACAAACACCCATCGACTTTTTCTTACAGGCATACACAACGGTTTCCCGTGAACACACACACACACAGTCACACTTACAACACAGCACTCACAATGGGTATCCAGCAGAACCATCAACACTTGGAACTGCCTTAAAATATTGACAAATGTGGTCGCGACACACACATACACATGAAACTCACACAAACATCCATCGACTTATTCTTACAGGCATACACAATGTTTTCCCGCCAACACAAACACACACAGAAACACACACTGCCACACTCACAACACAGCATTCACACTGGCACTTGGAACTGCCACAACATACTCACATACGTGGTCTCGACACACACATACACAAGAAACACACACAAACACCCATCGACTTTTTCTTAGAAGCATACACTGTGGGGTTCCCCCAAACACACACACACACAGAGACACACACACACTATCACACTCACAACACAGCACTCTCACTGGGTCTCCAGCAGAGCCATCAACACTTGGAACTGCCCTAACATATTCACAAATGTGGTCCCGACACACACATACAGAAAAAACACACACAAACACCCATCGAATTTTTCTTATAGGCATACAGACTGGTTTCCTGCAAACACACACACAGACACGCACACACACTGTCACACTCACAACACACACTCACACTGGATATCCTGCAAACTCATGAAGACTTGGAACTGCCCTCACACACTCACAAATGTGGATCTGAAACACAATACGCAAGAACACACAAATACACCCATCGACTTTTTCATACAGGCATACACAATGGTTACCCGAAAACAGACACACACACACACACTGTCACACTCGCAACACAGCACTCACACTGGTCCTCGGCAGAGCCATCAACACTTGGAACTGCCCTAACATACTCCCAAACGTTTTCCCGACACACACATACACAAGAAACGCACACAAACACCCATCGACTTTTTCTTACAGGCATACACAACGGTTTCCCTTGAACACACACACACACAGTCACACTTACAACACACCACTCACAATGGGTATCCAGCAGAACCATCAACACTTGGAACTGCCTTAAAATATTGACAAATGTGGTCGCGACACACACATACACATGAAACTCACACAAACATCCATCGACTTATTCTTACAGGCATACACAATGTTTTCCCGCCAACACAAACACACACAGAAACACACACTGCCACACTCACAACACAGCATTCACTCTGGCGCTTGGAACTGCCACAAAATACTCTCATACGTGGTCCCGACACACACATACACAAGAAACACACACAAACACCCATCGACTTTTTCTTAGAAGCATACACTGTGGGGTTCCCCCAAACACACACACACACACACACACACACTGTCACACTCACAACACAGCACTCTCACTGGGTCTCCAGCAGAGCCATCAACACTTGGAACTGCCCTAACATATTCACAAATGTGGTCCCGACACACACATACAGAAGAAACACACACAAACACCCATCGAATTTTTCTTATAGGCATACAGACTGGTTTCCTGCAAACACACACACAGACACGCACACACACTGTCACACTCACAACACACACTCACACTGGATATCCAGCAAACTCATGAACACTTGGAACTGCCCTCACACACTCACAAATGTGGATCTGAAACACAATACGCAAGAACACACAAATACACCCATCGACTTTTTCATACAGGCATACACAATGGTTACCTGAAAACACACACACACACACACACACTCTCACACTCACAACACAGCACTCACTCTGTACCTTGGCAGAGCCATCAACACTTGGAACTGCCCTAAGTATTCACAGGGGTGGTCCCGACACATATATACAAGACACACACACAAACTCCCATCGACCTTTTCTTACAGGCATGCACGGTGGGATGACCAAACACACACATACACACACACCACACTATCACACCACAACACTGCACTCACACTGGGTCTCCAGCAGAGCCATCACACTTGGAACTGCCCTAACATACCCACAAACGTGAACCCGACACACACATACCTAAGAAACACACAAAAACACCCATCGACTTTTTTACAGGCATATACAATGGTTTCCCTCAAAACACACACACACACACTAAAACACTATCACAGTCAAACACATCACACACTGGGTCCCCGGTAGAGCCATCAACACTTGGAACTGCCCTAACAGAGTCACAAACGTTGTCCGGACACACAAACAAGAAACACACACAAACACCCATCGACTTTTTCTTACAGGCATACAATGGTTTCCCGCAAACACACACAGCACACACACACACACTATCACCCTCACAACAGTGTACTCACACTGGCACTTGGAATGGCCCTTATATACACACAAACGTGGTCCCGACACACACATACACAAGAAACACACAGAAACACACATCGACTTTTTCTTACAGGCATACAATGGTTTCCCAGAAACACACACACACACACACACACTACCACACTCAAACACAGCACTCACACTGGGTCTCAGGCAGTGCCATCGGCACTTGGAACTGCCCTAACTAACTCACAGACGTGGTCCCGACACACACATACACAAGTAACACACACAAACACCCATCCCATTTTTCTTAAGCATACACACTGGGGTTCCCCAACACAAACACACACACAGACACTAACACAGAGTCACACTCACAACACAGCACTCACACTGGGTCCCCAGCAGAGTCATCAACACTTGGAACTGCCCTAACATACTCACAAACGTGGTCCCGACACATACACACACAAGAAACACACACAAACACCCATCGATTTTTCTTACAGGCATATACAATGGTTTCCCATGTCACACACACACACACACTGTCACACTCACAACACAGCACTCACACTGCGTCTCCAGCAGAGCCATCAACACTTGGAACTGCCCTAAGTACTCACAAACGTGGTCCCGACACACACATATACAAGACACACACACAAACTCCCATCAACCTTTTCTTACAGGCATACACATTGGGGTTCCCAAACACACAGACACACACACACACACACCACACTATCACACTCACAACACTGCACTCACACTGGGTCTCCAGCACAGCCATCACACTTCGAACTGCCCTAACATACCCACAAACGTGGACCCGACACACACATACACAAGAAACACACACAAACACCCATCGACTTTTTGTTAAGGCATACACAATGGTTTCCAACAAAGACACACACACACACACGCTATCACGCTCACAACACAGCACTTACACTGGCACTTTGAACTGCCCTAACATACTCACAAACGTGGACTTGACACACACATACACAAGAAAAATACACAAACACCCATCGGCTTTTTCTTACAGGCATACACAGGGGGTTCCCAAACACACACACACACACACGCACACACACACACACACTATCACATTCACAACACAGCACTCACACTGGGTCTCCGGCAGAGCCATCAACACTTGGACTACCATAACATACTCACAATCGTGGTCCCGATACACACATACACAAGAAACACACACAAACACCGATCGACTTTTTATTACAGGCATAAACAGTGGGTTCTGAAACACACACACACACACACACACAATCACACCCATAGCAGAGCACTCACACTGGGTCTCCAGCAGAGCCATCAACACTTGGAACCGCCCTAACATACTCACAATCATGGTCCCGACACACACATACACAAGAAATACACACAAACACCCATCGCCTTTTTGATACAGGCATACACAATGGTTTCCCGTAAACAACACACACACACTATCACACTCACAACACAGCACTTACACTGGCACTTGCAACTGCCCTAACATACTCACAAACGTGGTCTCGACACACACATACACAAGAAAAACTCACAAACACCCATAGACTTTTTCTTACCGGCACACACAGTGGGGTTCTCAAACACACACACGCACATACACACACACATTATCACATTCACAACACAGCACTCACACTGGGTCCCCGACAAAGCCATCATCACAGAACTGCCCTAACATACTCAAAAACGTGGTCCTGACACACACATACACAAGAAACTCACACAAACACCCATCGACTTATTCTTACACGCATACACAATGGTGACCCGGAGAAACACACACACACCCACTTGCAGACTCACAACACAGCACTCACCCTGGCACTTGGAACTGGCCTAACATACTCAGAAACGTGGTCCTGACACACACATACACAAGAAACACACACAAACACCCATCGCATTTTTCTTAGAAGCATACACACTGGGGTTCCCCAAACACACACACACACACACACAGACACGAACACACTGTCACACTGACAACACAGCACTCACAGTGGGTCTCCAGCAGAGCCATCAAAACTTGGAACTCCCATAAGTAGTCACAAACGTGGTCCCGAAACACACATAAACAAGAAACACACACAAACTCCCATCAACATTTTCTTACAGGCATACACAATGGTTTCCCGCAAACACACACACCACACACACACACACTATCACACTGACAACACAGCACTCACACTGACAATTGGAACTGCCCTTATATACACACAAACGTGGTCCCGACACACACATACTTGAGAAACACACACAAACACACATCCACTTTTTCTTACAGGCATACAGAGTGGGGTTCCCCCAAACACACACACACACAATCACACACTATCACACTCACAACACAGCAATCACACTGAGTCTCCAGCAGAGCCATCCACACTTGGAACTGCCCTAACATCCTCAAAAACGTGGTTCCGACACACACATATACAATAAAAACGCGCAAACACCCATCGACTTTTTCTTACAGTCATACACAATGGTTTCCCAAAACACACACACACACACACACACACACACTATATCACTATCACAGTCAAACACAGTACTCACACTGGGTCTCTGGCAGAGCCATCAACCCTTGGAACTGCCCTAACATAGTCACAAACGTTGTCCCGACACACACACAAGAGACACACACAAACACCCATCGACTTTTTGTTACAGGCATACACAATGGTTTCCCACAAACACACACACCACACAAACGCACACTATCACCCTCATAACACAGTACTCACACTGGCAATTGGAATGGCCCTTATATACACACAAACGTGGTCCAAAAACACACATAAAAAGGAAACACACACAAACACACATCGACTTTTTCTAACAGGCACACAGTGGGGTTCCCCCAAACACTCACAGACACCCACAAACACACACTATCACACTCAAACACAGCACTCACGCTGGGTCTCAGGCAGAGCCTTCAACACTTGGAACCGCCCTAACATACTCACAAACGTGGTCCAGACACACACATACACAAGAAACACACACAAACACGCATCGACTTTTTGGTACAGGCATACACAATGGTTTCCCGCAAACACACACACACACACACACACACACTATCACACTCAAACACAGCACTTACACTGGCACTTGGAACTGCCCTAACATACTCACAAATATGATCTCGACACACACATACACAAGAAAAACACACAAACACCCATAGACTTTTTCTTACAGGCACACAGTGGGGTTCTCAAACACATACACACACACACACACACAGTATCAAATTCACAACACAGCACTCACACTTGGTCCCCGGCATAGCCATCAACACTTGAAATTGCCCTAACATACTCAAAAAAGAGGTCCCGACACACACATACAGAGGAAACACTGGCAGACACCCATCGATTTTTTCTTACAGGCGCATACAGTGGTTTTCCGCAAACATACACACACACACAGTATCACACTATCACAGTCAAACACAGGACTCACACTGGGTCTCCGGCAGACCATCAACACTTGGAACTGCCCTAACATAGTCACAAACGTTGTCCTGACACACACACAAGAAACATACAAAAACACCCTTCGACTTTTTGTTACAGGCATACACAATGGTTTCCTGCAAACACACACACCACACTCACAAACACACTATCACACTCACAACACAGTACTCACACTTGCACTTGGAATTTGCCTTATATATACACAAACGTGGTCCCGACACACACATACACAAGAAACACACACAAACACCCATCGACTTTTTGGTACAGGCATACACAATGGTTTCCCGCAAACACACACACACACACACACACTATCACACTCAAAACACAGCACTTACACTGGCACTTGGAACTGCCCTAACAGACTCACAAACATGATCTCGACACACACACAGAGAAAAACACACAAACACCCATCAGCCTTTTTTACAGGCACACACGGTGGGGTTCCAAACACACACACACACACACACACTATCACATTCACAACACGGCACTCACACTGGGTCCCCGGCATAGCCATCAACACTTGAAATTGCCCTAACATACTCATTCAAAAACGAGGTCCCGACACACACATACAAAGGAAACACTCGCAGCCACCCATCGATTTTTTCTTACAGGCGCACACAGTGTTTTTCCGCAAACACACACACACACAGTATCACACTCACAACACAGCATTCACCCTGGCACTTGGAACTGCCACAACATACTCAGAAACGTGGTCCTGACACACACATACAAAAGAAACAAACACAAACACCCATCGCATTTTTCGTAGAAGCATACACACTGGGGTTCCCCAAACACACACACACACACACACAGACACTAACACACTGTCACAGAAACAACACAGCACTCACACTGAGTCTCCAGCAGAGCCATCAACACTTGGAACTGCCCTAAGTAGTCACAAACGTGGTCCCGAAACACACATATAAAAGACACACACACAAACTCCCATCGACTTTTTCTTACAGGCATACACAATGGTTTCCTGCAAAAACACACACACACACACACACACACACACACACAACTGTCACATTCATGACAGAACACTCACATTGAGTCTCCAGCAGAGCCATCAACACTTGGAACTGCCCTAACATATTCACAAATGTGGTCCCAACACACACACACACAAGAAACACACACAAACACCCATCGACTTATTCTTACAGGCATATACAATGGTTTCCCGAAAACACACACACACACACTGACACACTCACAACACAGCACTCACACTGCGTCTCCAGCAGAGCCATCAACACTTGGAACTGCCCTAAGTACTCACAAACGTGGTCCCGACACACACATATACAAGACACACACACAAACTCCCATCGACCTTTCCTTACAGGCATGCACAGTGGGGTTCCCGAACACACACATACACACACACCACACTATCACACTCACAACACTGCATTCACACTGGGTCTCCAGCAGAGCCATCACACTTGGAACTGCCCTAACATACTCACAATCGTGGACCCGACACACACATACACAAGAAACACACAAAAACACCCATCGACTTTTTCTTACAGGCATATAAAATGGTTTCCCACAAAACACACACACACACACATCTATATCACTATCACAGTCAAACACATCACTCACACTGGGTCTCCGGTAGAGCCATCAACACCTGAAATTGCCCTAACATACTAAAAACGAGGTCCCGACACACACATACAGAGGAAACATTCGCAGACACCCATCGATTTTTTCTTACAGGCATACACAGTGGTTTTCCGCAAACACACACACACACACAGTATCAAACTCACAACACAGCACTCACACTGGGTCCCCGGCATAGCCATCATCACGTGAAACTGCCCTAACACACTCAAAAACGTGGTCCTGACACACACATACACAAGAAACTCACACAAACACCCATCAACTTATTCTTACAGGCATACACAATGGTGACCCGTAAAAACACACACACACACACTTGCACACTCACAACACAGCACTCACACTGGCACTTGGAACTGGCCTAACATACTCAGAAACGTGGTCCTGACACACACATACACAAGAAACACACACAAACACCCATGGCATTTTTCTTAGAAGCATACACACTAGGGTTCCCCAAACACACACACACACACGAACACACTGTCACACTCACAAGACAGCACTAACACTGGGTCTCCAGCAGAGCCATCAACACTTGGAACTGCCCTAAGTAGTCACAAACGTGGTCCCGAAACACACATATACAAGACACACTCACAAACTCCCATCGACTTTTTCTTACAGGCATACACAATGGTTTCCCACAAACACACACACACACACACAACTGTCACACTCATGACAGAGCACTCACATTGAGTCTCCAGCAGAGCCATCAACACTTGGAACTGCTCTAACATATTCACAAACGTGGTCCCAACACACACACAGAAGAAACAGACAAAAACACCCAACGAATTTTTCTTACAGGCACATACAATGGTTTCCCGCAAACACACACACACACACACACACATCCTGTCACACTCACAACACAGCACTCACACTGCGTCTCCAGCAGAGACATCAACACTTGGAACTGCCCTAAATACTCACAGACAAGGTCCCGACACACACATATACAAGACACACACACAAACACCCATCGACCTTTTCTTACAGTCATACACAGTGGGGTTCCCAAACACACACATACACACACACACCACACTATCACACTCACAACACTGCACTCACACTGGGTCTCAGCAGAGCCATCACACTTGGACTGCCCTAACATACTCACAAACGTGGACCCAACACACACATACACAAGAAACACACAAAACACCCATCGACTTTTTCTTACAGGCATATACAATGGTTTCCCACAAAACACACACACACACACACTATCACACTATCACAGTCAAACACAGCACTCACACTGGGTCTCCGGCAGAGCCATCAACCCTTGGAACTGCCCTAACATAGTCACAAACGTTGTCCAGACACACACACAAGAAACACACACAAACACCCATCGACTTTTTGTTACACGCATACACAATGGTTTCCCGCAAACACACACACCACACACACACACACTATCACCCTCACAACACAGGACTCACACTGGCACTTGGATTGGTCCTTATATACACACAAACGTGGTCCCGACACACACATACACAAGAAACACACAAAAACACACATCGACTTTTTCTTACAGGCATACACACTGGGGTTCCCCCAAACACACACACACACACACAAACACACACTATCACACTCAAACAAAGCACTCACACTGGGTCTCAGGCAGAGCCTTCAACACATGGAACCGCCCTAACATACTCACAATTGTGGTCCCGACACACACGTACACAAGAAACACACACAAACACCCATCGACTTTTTGGTACAGGCATACACAACGGTTTCCCGCAAACACACACACACACACACTATCACACTCAAAACACAGCACTTACGCTGGCAACTTGGAACTGCCCTATCATATTCACAAATGAGGTCTCAACACACACATATACAAGAAAAATACACAAACACCCATCGGCTTTTTCTTACAGGCATACACAGGGGGTTCCCAAACACACACACACACACACACACACACACACTATCACATTCACAACATAGCACTCACACTGGGTCTCCGGCAGAGCCATCAACAGTTTGACTACCCTAACATACTCACAAATGTGGTCCTGACACACACATACACAAGAAAGACACACAAACACCGATAGACTTTTTATTACAGGCATAAGAGTGGGTTCAGAAACACACACACACATACAATCACACTCATAGCACACACTCACACTGGGTCTCCAGCAGAGCCATCAACACTTGGAACCGCCCTAACATACTCACAATTGTGGTCCCGACACGCACATACACCAGAAACACACACAAACACCCATCGCCTTTTTGGTACAGGCATACACAATGGTTTCCCGCAAACACACACACACACACACACACACACTATCACACTCACAACACAGCACTTACACTGGCACTTGGAACTGCCCTAACAGACTCACAAGCGTGGTCTCGACACACACATACACAAGAAAAACACACAAACACACATAGACTTTTTCTTACAGGCACACACAGTGGGGTTCCCAAACACACACACACACACACTCACACACTATCACATTCACAACACAGCACTCACACTGCGTCCATGGCATAGCCATCAACACTTGAAATTGCCCTAACATACTCCAAAACGAGGTCCCGACACACACATACAGAGGAAACACTCGCAGACACCCATCGATTTTTTCTTACAGGCGCACACTGTGGTTTTCCGCAAACACACACACACACACACACACACACACACACAGTATCAAACTCACAACACAGAACTCACACTAGGTCCTCGGCAAAGCCATCATCACTTGGAACTGCCCTAACATACTCAAAAACGTGGTCCTGACACACACATACACAAGAAACACACACAAACACCCATCGACTTTTTCTTAGAAGCATACACTGTGGGGTTCCCCCAAACACACACACACACACAGACACACACACTGTCACACTCACAACACAGCACTCTCACTGGGTCTCCAGCAGAGCCATCAACACTTGGAACTGCCCTAACATATTCCCAAACGTGGTCCCAACACACACACACACACACAAGAAACACACACAAACACGAATCGGCTTATTCTTACAGGCATATACAATGGTTTTCCGCAAACACACACACACACACACACACACACTGTCACACTCACAACACAGCACTCACACTGGGTCTCCAGCACAGCCATCACACTTGGAACTGCCCTAACATACTCACAAACGTAGACCTGACACACACATACACAAGAAACACACAAAAACACCATTGACTTTTTCTTACAGGCATATACAATGGTTTCCCACAAAACAGACACACACACACACACACACACTATCACAGTCAAACACAGCACTCACACTGGGTCTCCGGCAGAGCCATCAACCCTTGGAACTGCCCTAACATAGTCACAAACGTTGTCCATACACACACACAAGAAACACACACAAACACCCATCGACTTTTTCTTACAGGCATACACAATGGTTTCCCGCAAACACACACACCACAAACACACACACTATCACCCTCACAACACAATACTCACACTGGCACTTGGAATGGCCCTTATATACACACAAACGTGGTCCCGACACACACATACATAAGAAACACACACAAACACACATCGACTTTTTCATAAAGGCATACACAGTGGGGTTCCCCAAAACACTCACACACACACACACAAACACACACTATCACATCAATCAAAGCACTCACACTGGGTCTCCGGCAGAGTCATCAACACTTCGATTACCCTAACATACTCACAAACGTGGTCCGACACAACATACACAAGAAACACACACAAACACCCATCGAATTTTTATTACAGGCACAAACAGTGGGTTCTGAAACACACACACACACACACAATCACACTCGTAGCACAGCACTCACACTGGGTCTCCAGCAGAGCCATCAACACTTGGAACCGCCCTAACATACAATCGTGGTCCCGACACACACATACACCAGAAACACACACAAACACCCAACGACTTTTTGGTACAGGCATACACAATGGTTTCCCACAAACACACACACACACACACACACTATCACACTCACAACACAGCACTTACACTGGCACTTGGAACTGCCCTAACAGACTCACAAGCATGGTCTCGACACACACATACACAAGAAAAACACACAAACACACATAGACTTTTTCTTACAGGCACACACAGTGGGGTTCCCAAACACACACACACACACACACACACACACACTATCACATTCACAACACAACACTCACACTTGGTCCCCGGCATAGCCATCAACACTTGAAATTGCCTAACATACTCCAAAACGAGGTCCCGACACACACATACAGAGGAAACACTCGCAGACACCCATCGATTTTTTCTAACATGCGCACACTGTGTTTTTCCGCAAACACACACACACACACACCACACACACAGAATCAAACTCACAACACAGCACTCACACTGGGTCCCCGGCAAAGCCATCATCACTTGGAACTGCCCTAACATACTCAAAAATGTGGTCCTGACACACACATACACAAGAAACTCACACAAACACCCGTCGACTTATTCTTACAGGCATATACAATGGTGACCCGGCAAAACACACACACACACACACTTGCACACTCACAACACAGCACTCACCCTGGCACTTGGAACTGGCCTAACATACTCAGAAAGGTGGTCCTGACACACACATACACAAGAAACACACACAAACACCCATCGCATTTTTCTTAGAAGCATACACACTGGGGTTCCCCAAACACACACACACACACACACACACAGACACTAACACACTGTCACACTCACAACACAGCACCAACACTGGGTCTCCAGCAGAGACTTCAACACTTGGAACTGCCCTAAGTATTCACAAACGTGGTCCCGAAACACACCTATACAAGACACACACACAAAATCCCATCGACTTTTTCTTACAGGCATACACAATGGTTTCCTCCAAACACGCACACACACACACACAACTGTCACACTCATGAGAGAGCACTCACATTGGTCTCCAGCAGAGCCATCAACACTTGGAACTGCCCTAACATATTCACAAACGTGGTCCCAACACACACACACAAGAAACACACGCAAACACGCAACGGCTTATTCTTACAGGCATATACAATGGTTTCCCGCAAACACACACACACAAACACACACTGTCACACTCACAACACAGCACTCACACTCGGTCCCAGGCATAGCCATCAAAACTTGGAACTGCCCTAAGTACTCACAAACGTGGACACAACACACACATATACAAGACACACACACAAATTCCCATCGACCTTTTCTTACAGGCATACACAGTGGGGTGCCCAAACACACACATACACACACACACCACACTATCACACTCACAACACAGCACTCACACTGGGTCTCCAGCAGACCATCACACTTGAAACTGCCCTAACATACCCACAAACATGGACCCGACACAGACATACACAAGAAACACAAAAAAACACACATCGACTTTTTCTTACAGGCATATAAAATGGTTTCCCACAAAACACACACACACACACACACACTATCACACTATCACACTATCACAGTCAAACACAGCACTCACACTGGATCTCCGGCAGAGCCATCAACACTTGGAACTGCCCTAACATAGTCACAAGTGTTGTCCTGACACACACACAAGAAACACACACAAACACCCATCGACTTTTTCTTACAGGCATACACAATGGTTTCCCGCAAACACACACACACACACACTGTCACACTCACAACACAGCACACACACTGGGTCTCCAGCAGAACCATCAACACTTGGAACTGCCATAAGTACTCACAAACGTGGTCCCGACACACACATACAGAAGAAACACACACAAACACCCATCGACTTTTTCGTACAGGCATACACAATGGGGTTCCCAAACACACACACAAACACACTATGACATTCACAACGCAGCACTCACACTGGGTGTCCAGCAGAGCCATCAACACTTGGAACTGCCCTAACATACTAACAAACGTGGTCCCGACACACACATACACAAGAAACACAAAAAAGACCCATCGACTTTTTCTTACAAGGATACACAATGGTTTCCTGCAAACACACACAAGCACACACACTGTCACACTCAAAACACAGCACTCACACTGGGTCCCCGGCATAGCCATCAACACTTGGAATTATCTTAACATACTCAAAACGACGTCCCGACACACACATACAGAGGAAACACACGCAGACACCCATCGATTTTTTCTTACAGGCACACACAGTGGTTTTCCGCAAACACACACACACATACAGTATCACACTCACAACACAGCACTCACACGTGGTCACCAGCATAGCCAACATCACTTGGCACCGCCCTCACCTACTCACAAACGTGGTCCCGACACACACATACACAGAAACTCACACAAACACCCATCCTCTTATTCTTACAGGCATATACAATGGTTTCCCGGATACACACACACACACAAACACACTTGCACACTCACAACACAGCACTCACCCTGGCACTTGGAACTGGCCTAACATACTCAGAAACGTGGTCCTGACACACACACACAAGAAACACACACAAACACCCATCGCATTTTTCTTAGAAGCATACACACTGGGGTTCCCCAAACACACACACACACACAACACAGACACTAACACACTGTCCCACTCACAACACAGCACTCACACTGGGTCTCCAGCAGAGGCATCAACACTTGGAACTGTCCTAAGTAGTCACAAACGTGGTCTCGAAACACACATATACAAGACACACACACAAACTCCCATCGACTTTTTCTTACACGCATACACAATGGTTTCCTTCAAACACACACACACACAACCGTCACACTCATGACAGAACACTCACATTGAGTCTCCAGCAGAGCTATCAACACTTGGAACTGCACTACATATTCACAACGAGGTCCCAACACACACAAGCACACAAGAAACACACACAAACACCCATCGACTTATTCTTATAGGCATATACAATGGTTTCCCGCAAACACACACAAACACACACACTGTCACACTCACAACACAGCACTCACACTGCATCTCCAGCAGAGCCATCAACACTTGGAACTGCCCTACGTACTCACAAACGTGGTCCCGACACGCACATATACAAGACACACACACAAACTCCCATCGAACTTTTCTTACAGTCATGCACAGTGGGATTCCCAAACACACACATACACACACAAACCACACTATCACACTCACAACACTGCACTCACACTGGGTCTCCAGCAGAGCCATCACACTTGGAACTGCCCTAACATACTCACAAACGTGGACCCGACACACACATACACAAGAAACACACAAAAACACCCAGCGACTTTTTCTTACAGGCATATACAATGGTTTCCCAAAAAACACACACACCGCACACACACACACTAGCACCCTCACAACACAGTACTCACACTGGGACTTGGAATGGCCCTTATATACACACAAACGTGGTCACGACACACACATACACGAGAAACACACACAAACACACATCGACTTTTTCTTACAGGCATATACAATGGTTTACCACAAAACACACACACCGCACACACACGCACTAGCACCCTCACAACACAGTACTCACACTGGGTCTCTGGCAGAGCCATCAACCCTTGGAACTGCCCTAACGTAGTCACAAATGTTGTCCAGACACACACACATGAAACACACAAACACCCATCGACTTTCTCTTACAGGCATATACAATGGTTTCCCCAAACACACACACACACACACACACACACACACTATCACCCTCACAACACAGTACTCACACTGGGACATGGAATGCCCTTTATATACACACTTACGTGGTCCTGACACACACATACACAAGAAACACACACAAACACACATCGACTTTTTCTAAAATGCAAACACAGTGGGGTTCCCCAAAAACACACACACACACACACACACACACAAACACACCCTATCACACTCAAACACAGCACTCACACTGGGTCTCAGGCAGAGCCTTCAACACTTGGAACCGCCCTAACATACTCACAAACGTGGTCCCGACACAGACATACAGAAGAAACACACACAAACACCCATTGACTTTTTGTTAAGGCATACACAATGGTTTCCCGCAAACACACACACACACACACTATCAAACTCACAACACAGCACTTACACTGGCACTTTAAACTGCCCTAACTTACTCACAAACGTGGTCTCGACACACATACACAAGAAAAATACACACCCATCGGCTTTTTCTTACAGGCATACACAGGCGGTTCCCAAACACACACACACACACACACACACACACACAGTATCACATTCACAACACAGCACTCACACTGGGTCTCCGGCAGAGCCATCAACACTTGGACTACCCTAACATACTCACAAACGTGGTCCCGACACACACATACACAAGAAACACACACAAACACCGATCGACTTTTTATTACAGGCATAAACAGTGGGTTCTGAAACACACACACACACACACAATCACACTCATAGCACAGCAATCACACTGGGTCTCCAGCAGAGCCATCAACACTTGGAATTGCCCAAACATACTCACAATCGTGGTCCCGACACCCACATACAAAGAAACACACACAAACACCCATCGCCTTTTTGGTACAGGCATACACAATGGTTTCCCGCAAACACACACACACACAATCACACTCACAACACAGCACTTACACTGGCACTTGGAACTGCCTAACATACTCACAAACGCCCGACACACACATACACAAGAAAAACACACAAACACCCATAGACTTTTTCTTACAGGCACACACAGTGGGGTTCCCAAACACACACACACACACACACACACACACTATCACATTCACAACACAGCACTCACTAGGTCCCCGGCATAGCCATCAACACTTGAAATTGCCCTAACATACTCAAAAACGAGGTCCCGACACACACATACAGAGGAAACACTCGTAGACACCCATCGATTTTTTCTTACAGGCGCACACTGTGGTTTTCCGCAAACACACACACACACACACACAGTATCACACTCACAACACAGCACTCACACTGGGTCCCCGGCAAAGCCATCATCACTTGGAACTGCCCTAACGTACTCAAAAACATGGTCCTGACACACACATACACAAGAAACTCACACAAACACCCATCGACTTATTCTTACACGCATACGTAATGGTGACCCGGAGAAACACACACACACACACACTTGCACACTCACAACACAGCACTCACCCTGGCACTTGGAACTGGCCTATCATACTCAGAATCATGGTCCTGAAACACACATACTCAAGTAACACACACAAACACCCATCACATTTTTCTTAGAAGCATACACACTGGGGTTCCCCAACACAAACACACACACAGACACTAACGCACAGTAACAATCACAACACAGCACTCACACTGGGTCTCCGGCAGAGCCAGCAACACTTGGAACTGCCCTAACATAGTCACAAACGTTGTCCGACACACACACAAGAAACACACACAAACACCCATCGACTTTTTGTTACAGGCATACACAATGGTTTCCCGCAAACACACACACCACACACACACACTATCAACTCACAACACAGCACTCACACTGGCACTTGGAACTGCCCTTATATACACACAAATGTGGTTCCGACACACACATACACAAGAAACAAACACACATCAAATTTTTCATACAGGCATACAGAGTGACGTTCCCCCAAACACACACACACACACACACACACACACACACTATCACACTCACAACACAGCAATCAAACTGAGTCTCCAGCAGAGCCATCCACACTTGGAACTGCCCTAACATCCTCACAAACATGGTACCGACACACACATATACAAGAAACACACGCAAACACCGATTGACTTTTTCTTACAGGCACACACAATGGTTTCCCGCAAACACACACACACACACACAAACAACTGTCACACTCATGACAGAGCACTCACAAGGAATCTCCAGCAGAGCCATCAACACTTGGACCTGCCCTGACAAACTCACAAACGTGGTCCCGACACACACATACACAAGAAACACACACAAACAACCATCGACTTTTTATTACAGACATGCAAAATGGTTTCCCGCAAACACACAGACACACACACACACTGTCAAACTCACAACACAGCACTCACAATGGTATCCAGCAGATCCATCAACACTTGGAACTGACCTAACATACTCACAAACGTGGTTCCGACACTCACATACACAAGAAACTCACACAAACACCTATCGACTTTTTCTTACAGGCATATACAATGGTTTCCCCCAACACACACACACACACACACACACACACACACACACACACCACTATCACACTCACAGCACAGCACTCACACTGGTTCTCCAGCAGAGCCATCAACACTTGGAACTGCCCTAACATACTCACAAACGTGGTCCCGACAACACATACACTAGAAACAGACACAAACAACCATCGACTTTTTCTTACAGTCATACACAAAGGTTTCCCGCAAACACACAAACACACACACACACACTATCACATTCACAACACAGCACTCACACTGGGTGTCCAGCAGAGCCATCAACACTTGGAACTGCCCTAACATACTCACAAACGTGGTCCCGACACACACATACACAAGTAACACACACAAACACCCATCGACTTTTTCGTACAGGCATACACAAGGGTTTCCCACAAACACACACACACACTATCACACTCACAACACAGCACTCACACTGGCACTTGGAACTGCCCTTATATACACACAAACGTGGTCCCGAAACACACATACACAAGAAACACACACAAACACCGATAGACTTTTTATTACACGCATACACAGTGGGTTCCGAAACAAAAACACACACACACAATCACACTCACAGCACAGCACTCACACTGGGTCTCCAGCAGAGCCAACAACACTTGGAATTACCCTAACATACTCACAAACGTGGTAGGACACACACATACACTAGATATACACACAAACAACCATCGACTTTTCCTTACAGGCATACACAAAGATTTCCCAAAAACACACAAACACACACACACACACACACACACACACACACACTATCACACAATATCACATTCAGAAGACAGCACTCACACTGGGTCTCTAGCAGAGCCATCAACACTTGAAACTGCCCTAACATACTCAAAAACATGGTACCGACACACACATAGAGAAGAAACACACACAAACACCCATCGACTTTTTCTTACAAGCATACACAGTGGGTTCCCAAACACAAACACACACACACTATCACACTCACAACACAGCACTCACATTGGGTCTCCAGTAGAGACATCAACACTTGGAACTGCTCTAAAATACTCACAAACGTGGTCCCAACACACACACACACAAGAAACATACACAAACACGCATCGACTTTTTCTTACACAAATATACAATAGTTTCGCGCAAACACACACACACACACACTATCACACTATCAGAGTCAAACATAGCACTCCCACTGGGTCTCCGGCAGAGCCATCAACACTTGGAACTGCCCTAACATACTCACAAACGTGGTCCCGACACACACATACACAAGAAACACACAAAAACACCCATTGACTTTTTCTTACAGGCATATACAATGGTTTCCCGCAAACACACACACACACAGACACACATACACACACACACTATCACAGTCAAACACAGCACTCACACTGTGTCTCAGGGAGAGCCATCAACACTTGGAACTGCCCTTATATACACACAATGTGGTCCCGACACACACATACAAAAGAAACACACGCATACACCCATCGACCTTTTCTTACAGGCATACACAGTGGTTTCCCGCAAACACACACACACGCACACACACTGTCACCATCACAACATGGCACACACAGTGGGTCTCCAGGAGAGCCATCAACACTTGGACTGCTCTGAGATACTCACAAACGTGGTCCCGAAACACACATAACAGGAAACACACAAAAACAGCCATCGACTTTTTCTTAGAGGCATATACAATGGTTTCCCGCAAACACACACACACACAGACACACACTATCACACTATCACAGTCAAACACAGCACTCACACTGGGTCTCAGGGAGAGCCATCAACACTTGGATCTGCCCTAACATGCTCACAAACATTGTACCGACACACACATACACAAGAAACACACACAAACAGCCATCGACTTTATGTTACAGGCATACACAATGGTTTCCTGGAAACACACACACACACACTATCACACTCACAACACAGCACTTACACTGGCACTTGGAACTGCCCTAACATACTCACAAATGGGTCTGGAAACACACATACACAAGAAAAACACACAAACACCCATCGAATTTTTCTTACAGGCATACACAATGGGGTTCCCAAACACACACACACACACACACACACACACACACACTATCACACTCACAACACAGCACTCACACTGGCACTTGGAACTGCCCTTATAGACACACCAACGTGGTCCCGACACACACATACAAGAGAAACACAGCCATCGACCTTTTCTTACAGGCATACACAGTGCTTTCCCACAAACACACACACACACGCACACACACTGCCACCATCACAACATGGCACACACAGTGGGACTCCAGCAGAGCCATCAACACTTGGACAGCCCTGACATACTCACAAACGTGGTCCCAACACACACATACACAAGAAACACACAAAACACCCATCGACTTTTTGTTACTGGCATACACAATGGTTTCCTGCAAACACACACACACACTCACTATCACACTCACAACACAGCACTCACACTGGCACTTGGAACTGCCCTAACATACTCACAAACGTGGTCCCGACACAAACATACACTAGAAACACACACAAAGAACTATCGACTTTTTCTTACAAGCATACACAGTGGGGTTCCGAAACACACACACCCACACAATCACACTCACAACAAGAACTCACACTGGGCCTACAGCAGAGACATCAACTTGGAACTGCCCTAACATAATCACAAACAGGATACCGACACACACATACACAAGAAACACACACAAACACCCATCGACTTTTTCTTACAGGCATACACAATGGTTTCCTACAAACACAAACACACACAATCACACACTATCACACTCAAACACAGCACTCACACAGGGTCTCCAGCAGATCCATCAACACTCGGAAGTGCCCTAACATACTCACAAACGTTGTCCCGATGCACACATACACAAGAAAGATGCACAGACACCCATCGACTTTTTGTTACAGTCATACACAATGGTTTCCCGCAAACACACACACATACACACACACACACTATCACACTAACAAAACACACTCACACTGGCATTTGGAACTGCCCTTATATACAAACAAGTGTGGTCCTGACACACACACATGCACAAGAATCACACACAAACACTAATCGAATTTTGCCTACAGGCAGACACAGTGGGGTGCCCCCAAACACACACACACACACACACAAACACACACAATCACATTAGAACATAGCACTCATCCTTGGTCGCCAGCAGAGCCACAACACTTGGAACTCCCCTAACATACTTCCAAACGTGGTCCCGACACACACATACACAAGAAACACACACAAACACCCATCGACTTATTGTTACAGTCATACACAATCATTTCCCGCAAACACACACAGACACACAACTGTCAAACTCATGAAAGAGCACTCACACTGGGTCCCCGGCATAGCCATCAACACTTGGATTGCCCTAACATAATAAAAAACGAGGTCCCGACACACACATACACAAGAAACAGACGTATATACCCATCGACCTTGTATTACAGGCATAAACAGTGGGGTTCCGAAACACACACTCACACACAATCACACTCACAACACAGCATGCACACTGGGTCTCCAGCAGAGCCATCAACACTTGGAACTGCCCTCAAATACTCAAAAACATGGTACCTACACACACATACACAAGAAACACACACAAACACCCTTCGACTCTTTCTTACAGGCATACACAATGGTTTCCCGCAAACACACACACACACTATCACACTCACAACACAGCACTTACACTGGCACTTGGAACTGCCCTAACATACTCACAAACGTGGTCTTGACACACACATACACTAGAAAAACACAGAAACACCCATCGAATTTTTCTTACAGGCATACACAGTAGGGTTCCCAAACACACACACACACACACACACACACACACTATCAAATTCACAACAGGCACTCACACTGGGTCTCCAGCAGAGCCATCAACACTTGGAACTGTACTAACATACTCACAAACGTGGTCCTGACACACACATACACAAGAAACACACACAAAAACCCATCGACTTTTTCTTACAGGCATACACATGGTTTACCGCAAACACACACACACACACACACTATCACACTCACAATACAGCACTCACTGGCACTGGGAACTGCCCTTATATACACACAAACAAGGTCCCGACACACACATACACAAGAAACACATGCATACACCCATCGACATTTTCTTACAAGCATACACAATAGCTTCCCACAAACACACACACAACACACATACTATCACACTCACAACAGAGCACTCACACTGGGTCCCTGGCATAGCCATCAAAACTTGGAACTGCCCTAACATACTCAAAAACGAGGTCCCGACACACACCTACACAAGAAACACACGCGTACACCATCGACCCTTTCTCAAAGGGATACACAGTGGTTTCCCACAAACACACACACACGCACACACACTGTCACCATCACTACATGGCACGCTCAGTGGGTCTCCGGCAGAGCTATCAAAACTTGGACTACCCTGACATACTCACAACGTGGTCCCGACACACACATACACAAGAAACACACAAACACCCATCGACTTTTTGATACTGGCATACACAATGGTTTCCTGCAAACACACACACACACTCACTATCACACTCACAACACAGCACTCACACTGGCACTTGGAACTGCCCTAACATACTCACAAACGTGGTCCCGACACAAACATACACTAGAAACACACACAAAGAACTATCGACTTTTTCTTACAAGCATACACAGTGGGGTTCCGAAACACACACACCCACACAATCACACTCACAACAAGAACTCACACTGGGCCTACAGCAGAGACATCAACTTGGAACTGCCCTAACATAATCACAAACAGGATACCGACACACACATACACAAGAAACACACACAAACACCCATCGACTTTTTCTTACAGGCATACACAATGGTTTCCTACAAACACAAACACACACAATCACACACTATCACACTCAAACACAGCACTCACACAGGGTCTCCAGCAGATCCATCAACACTCGGAAGTGCCCTAACATACTCACAAACGTTGTCCCGATGCACACATACACAAGAAAGATGCACAGACACCCATCGACTTTTTGTTACAGTCATACACAATGGTTTCCCGCAAACACACACACATACACACACACACACTATCACACTAACAAAACACACTCACACTGGCATTTGGAACTGCCCTTATATACAAACAAGTGTGGTCCTGACACACACACATGCACAAGAATCACACACAAACACTAATCGAATTTTGCCTACAGGCAGACACAGTGGGGTGCCCCCAAACACACACACACACACACACAAACACACACAATCACATTAGAACATAGCACTCATCCTTGGTCGCCAGCAGAGCCACAACACTTGGAACTCCCCTAACATACTTCCAAACGTGGTCCCGACACACACATACACAAGAAACACACACAAACACCCATCGACTTATTGTTACAGTCATACACAATCATTTCCCGCAAACACACACAGACACACAACTGTCAAACTCATGAAAGAGCACTCACACTGGGTCCCCGGCATAGCCATCAACACTTGGATTGCCCTAACATAATAAAAAACGAGGTCCCGACACACACATACACAAGAAACAGACGTATATACCCATCGACCTTGTATTACAGGCATAAACAGTGGGGTTCCGAAACACACACTCACACACAATCACACTCACAACACAGCATGCACACTGGGTCTCCAGCAGAGCCATCAACACTTGGAACTGCCCTCAAATACTCAAAAACATGGTACCTACACACACATACACAAGAAACACACACAAACACCCTTCGACTCTTTCTTACAGGCATACACAATGGTTTCCCGCAAACACACACACACACTATCACACTCACAACACAGCACTTACACTGGCACTTGGAACTGCCCTAACATACTCACAAACGTGGTCTTGACACACACATACACTAGAAAAACACAGAAACACCCATCGAATTTTTCTTACAGGCATACACAGTAGGGTTCCCAAACACACACACACACACACACACACACACACTATCAAATTCACAACAGGCACTCACACTGGGTCTCCAGCAGAGCCATCAACACTTGGAACTGTACTAACATACTCACAAACGTGGTCCTGACACACACATACACAAGAAACACACACAAAAACCCATCGACTTTTTCTTACAGGCATACACATGGTTTACCGCAAACACACACACACACACACACTATCACACTCACAATACAGCACTCACTGGCACTGGGAACTGCCCTTATATACACACAAACAAGGTCCCGACACACACATACACAAGAAACACATGCATACACCCATCGACATTTTCTTACAAGCATACACAATAGCTTCCCACAAACACACACACAACACACATACTATCACACTCACAACAGAGCACTCACACTGGGTCCCTGGCATAGCCATCAAAACTTGGAACTGCCCTAACATACTCAAAAACGAGGTCCCGACACACACCTACACAAGAAACACACGCGTACACCATCGACCCTTTCTCAAAGGGATACACAGTGGTTTCCCACAAACACACACACACGCACACACACTGTCACCATCACTACATGGCACGCTCAGTGGGTCTCCGGCAGAGCTATCAAAACTTGGACTACCCTGACATACTCACAACGTGGTCCCGACACACACATACACAAGAAACACACAAACACCCATCGACTTTTTGATACTGGCATACACAATAATTTCCTGCAAACACACACACACACTCACTATCACACTCACAACAAAGCACTCACACTGGCACTTGGAACTGCCCTAACATACTCACAAACGTGGTCCTGACACACACATACACAAGAAACACACACAAACACCCATCTTCTTTTCCTTACAGGCATACACCGTGGCATTCTAAAACTCACACACACACACACAAACACACTCACAGCACAGCACTCACACTGGGTCTCTAGCAGAGCCATCAACACTTGGAACTGCCCTAACATACTTACAAACATGGTACCAAAACACACATACACAAGAAACACACACAAACACCCATCGACTTTTTCTTACAGTCATACACAATGGTTTCCTGCAAACACAACACACACGCACACACACACACACTCACACTCAAAACACAGCACTTACACTGGGTCTCAGGCAGAGCCATCAACACTTGGACCGCCCTAACATACTCACAAACGTGGTCCCGACACACACATACACAAGAAACACACACAAACACCCATCAACTTTTTGGTACAGGCATACACAATGGTTTCCTGCAAACACACACACACGCACACACACTGCCACCATCACAACATGGCACACACAGTGGGTCTCCGGCAGAGCCATCAACACTTGGACTGCCCTGACATACTCACAAACGTGGTCCCAACACACACATACACAAGAAACACACAAAACACCCATCGACTTTTTGTTACTGGCATACACAATGGTTTCCTGCAAACACACACACACACTCACTATCACACTCACAACACAGCACTCACACTGGCACTTGGAACTGCCCTAACATACAAACGTGGTCCCGACACAAACATACACAAGAAACACACACAAAAACACATACACTTTTTCTTACAGGCATACACAGTGGGGTTCCGAAACACACACACATACACAATCAAACTCACAACAAGCACTCACACTGGGTCTCCAGCAGAGACATAAACACTTGGAATTGCGCTAACACACTCACAAACAGGGTACCGACACACACATACACAAGAAACACACAAATACACACATCGACTTTTTTTAAGGGATACACAATGATTTCCTGCAAACACACAAACACACACATACACACAATCACACTCAAACACAGCACTCACACTGGGACTCAGGAAGAGCCATCAACCCTTGGAACTGTCCTAACATACTCACAAATGTGGTCCCGACACACACATACACAATAAACACACACAAACACACATCGCCTTTTTTTTTTTTTACCCATCGACTTTTTGGTACAGGCATACACAATGGTTTCCCGCAAACACACACACACGCACACACACTGTGACACTCACAACACAGCACTCACACTGGCACTTGGAACTGCCCTAACATATCGCAAACATTGTCTCAACACACACATACACAAGAAAAACACAGAAACACCCATCGAATTTTTCTTACAGGCATACGAGTGCTGATCCCTACCACACACACACACACACACACACACACACACTATCACATTCACAACACAGCAGTCACACTGGGTCTCCAGCAGAGCCATCAACATTTGGATCTGCCCTAACATATTCACATATGTTGTCCCTACACACACATACACAAGAAACACACACAAACACCCATCGACTTTTTCTTACAGGCATACACAATGGTTTCCTGCAAACACACACACACACACACACACACACTATCACACTCAAACACAGCACTCACACTGGGTCTCCAGCAGAGGCATCAACACTTGGAAGTGCCCTGACATCCTCACAAACGTTGTCCTGACACACACATATACAAGAAACACGCAGAAACACCCATCGACTTTTTCTTACAGTCATACACAATGGTTTCCTGCAAACACACACACACACACACACACACACACACACATATCACACTCTCAACACAGTACTCACATTGGCACTTGGAATGCCATTATATACAAACAAATGTGCTCCCGACACACACATACACAAGAAACACACACAAACACACATTGACTTTTTCTTACAGGCATACACAGAGGGGTCCCGAAACACACACACACACACACACACAATCACACTCACAACACAGCACTCACACTGGGTCTCCGGCTGAGCCATCAACACTTGGAACTGCCCTAACTTATCACAAACGTGGTCCCGACACACACATACACAAGCAAAACACACAAACACGCATCGATTCCGTGTTACAGTCATACACAATCATTTCCCGCAAACACACACAGACACACATGTGTCAAACTCATGAAAGAGCACTCACACTGGGTCCCCGGCATAGCCATCAACACTCGGATTGCCCTAACATAATAAAAAACGAGGTCCCGACACACACATACACAAGAAACACACGCATACACCCATCGACCTTGTATTACAGGCATACACAGTGGGGTTCTGAAACACACACTCACACAAAATCACACTCACAGCACAGCACTCACACTGGGTCTCCAGCAGAGCCATCAACAAACACTTGGAACTGCCCTAACATACTCACAAACATGGTACCTACCACACATACACAAGAAACACACACAAACACCCTTCGACTTTTTCTTACAGGCATACACAATGGTTTCCCACAAACACACACACACACACACTCATACTCAAACACAGCACTCACACTGGGTCTCAGGCAGAGCCATCAACACTTGGAACCGCCTAACATACTCACAAACATGATCGCGACACACACATACACAAGAAAGACACACAACACATATCGACTTTTTGGTACAGGCATACACAATAGTTTCCTGCAAACACACACACACAAACACTATCTCACTCACAACACAGCACTTTCACTGGCACTTGGAACTGCCCTAACATACTCACAATCGTGTCTCGTACACACATACACAAGAAAAACACACAAACACCCATCGAATTTTTCTTACAAGCATACACAGTAGGGTTCCCAACACTAACACACACACAAACACACACACACACACTATCAAATTCACAACACAGCACTCACACTGGGTCTCCAGCAGAGCCATCAACACTTGGAACTGTCCTAACATACTCACAAACGTGGTCCCGACACACACATACACAAGAAACACACAGAAAAACCCATTGACTTTTTCTTACAGGCATACACATGGTTTCCTGCAAACACATACACACACATACACTATCACACACAATACAGCACTCACACTGGCACTGGGAACTGCCCTTATATACACACAAACGTGGTCCCGACACACACATACACAAGAAAACACGCATACAACCATCGACATTTTCTTACAGGCATACACAATAGCTTCCTGCAAACACACACACACACACACATACTATCACACTCACAACAGAGCACTAACACTGGGTCCCCGGCATAGCCATCAAAACTTGGAACTGCCCTAACATACTCAAAAACGAGGTCCCGACACACACATACACAAGAAACACATGCGTACACCCATCGACCTTTTCTTACAGGCATACACAGTGGTTTTCCGCAAACACACACACACGCACACACACTGTCACCATCACAACATGGGGTTCCGGCAGAGCCATCAACACTTGGACTGCCCTGACAGACTCACAAAAGGGGTCCCGACATACACATACACAGGAAACACACGCAGACACCCATCGACTTTTTCTTACAAGCAGACACAGTGGGTTACCCAAACCACACACACACACACACACACACACACACTATCACACTCACAACACAGCACTCACACTGGGTCCCCGGCATAGCCATCATCACTTGGAACTACACTAACATACTCACAAACGTGGTCCCGACACACACCTACACATGAAACACACAGAAACACCCACTGACTTTTTGTTAGAGAAATACACAATGGTTTTTGCAAACACACACACACACACACACACACTATCACATCACAACACAGCACTTTCACTGGCACTTGGAACTGCCCTAACATACTCACAATCGTGGTCTCGTACACACATACACAAGAAAAACACACAAACACCCATCGACTTTTTCTTACAAGCATACACAGTAGGGTTCCCAACACTAACACACACACACACACACTATCAAATTCACAACACAGCACTCACACTGGGTCTCCAGCAGAGCCATCAACACTTGGAACTGTCCTAACATACTCACAAACGTGGTCCCGACACACACATACACAAGAAACACACAGAAAAACCCATCGACTTTTTCTTACAGGCATACACATGGTTTCCCGCAAACACATACACACACACACACTATCACACACAATACAGCACTCACACTGGCACTGGGAACTGCCCTTATATACACACAAACGTGGTCCCGACACACACATACACAAGAAAACATGCATACAACCATCGACATTTTCTTACAGGCATACACAATAGCTTCCTGCAAACACACACACACACACACACACACACATACTATCACACTCACAACAGAGCACTAACACTGGGTCCCCGGCATAGCCATCAAAACTTGGAACTGCCCTAACATACTCAAAAACGAGGTCCCGACACACACATACACAAGAAACACATGCGTACACCCATCGACTTTTTCTTATAGGCATACACAGTGGTTTTCCGCAAACACACACACACGCACACACACTGTCACCATCACAACATGGGTTTCCGGCAGAGCCATCAACACTTGGACTGCCCTGACAGACTCACAAAAGTGGTCCCGACACACACATACACAGGAAACACACGCAGACACCCATCGACTTTTTCTTACAAGCAGACACAGTGGGTTACCCAAACCACACACACACACACACACACACACAGACACACACACTATCACACTCACAACACAGCACTCACACTGGGTCCCCGGCATAGCCATCATCACTTGGAACTACACTAACATACTCACAAACGTGGTCCCGACACACACCTACACAAGAAACACACAGAAACACCCACTGACTTTTTGTTAGAGAAATACACAATGGTTTTTGCAAACACACACACACACTATCACACTCACAACACAGCACTCACACTGGCACTTGGAACTGCACTTATATACACACAAACTTGGTCCCGACACACACATACACAAGAAACACACGCATACACCCATCGACTTTTTCTTACAGGCATACACAATGGTTTCCCGCAAACACACAAACACACACACACACACAATCACAGTGAAACACAGCAACCACACTGGGTCTCAGGGAGAGCTATCAACACTTGGAACTGCACTACATACTCACAAACGTGGTCCCGACACACACATACACAAGAAACACACACAAAAACCCATCGACTTTTTCTTACAGGTATACACATGGTATCCCGCAAACACACACACACACACACACACACACACTATCACACTCACAATAAAGCACTCACACTGGCACTGGGAGCTGCCCTTATATACACACAAACATGGTCCCGACACACACATAGACAAGAAACACATGCATACAACCTTTGACTTCTTCTTACAGGCATACACAATGGTTTCCCGCAAACAAACACACACAAACAGTATCACACTCACAACACAGCACTCACACTGGCTCCCCGGCATAGCCAACAAAACTTGGAACTGCCCTAACATACTCAAAAAGAAGTCCCGACACACACATACATAAGAAACACACGCGTACACCCATCGACCTTTTCTTACAGGGATACACAGTGGTTTCCCGCAAACACACACACACAGGCACACACACTGTCACCATCACAACATGGAACTCACAGTGGGTCTCTGGCAGAGCCATCAACACTTGGACTGCCCTGACATACTCACAAACATGGTCCCAAACACACATACAAAATAAACACACAAACACCCATCGACTTTTTGTTAATGGCATACACAATGGTTTCCTGCAAACACACACACACACACTCACTATCACACTCACAACACAGCACTCACACTGGCACTTGGAACTGTCCTAACATACTCACAAACGTGGTCCCGACACACACATACACAAGAAACACACACAAACACCCAACGACTTTTTCTTACAGGCATACACAATGGGGTTCGGTAACACACACACACACACACAATCACACTCACAACACAGCACTCACACTGGGTCTCCAGCAGAGCCATCAACACTTGGAACTGCCCTAACATACTGACAAACATGGTACCTACACACACATACACAAGAAACACACACAAACACCCATCGAATTTTGCTACAGGCATACACAATGATTTCCTCCAAACACACACACACACACACACTATCACACTCAAACACAGCACTTACACTGGGTCTCAGGCAGAGCCATCAACACTTGGAACCGCCCTAACATACTCACAAACGTGATCGCGACACACATATACACAAGAGACACACACAAACACCCATCTACTTTTTGGTACAGGCATACACAATATTTTCCCGCAAACACACACACACTATCACACTCACAACACAGCACTCAAACTGGCACTTGGGACTGCCCTTATATACACACAAACGAGGTCCTGACACACACATACACATGAAACACACACAAACACACATCGACTATTCTTACAAGCATACACAGTGGGGTTCCCCCAAACACATACACACACACACACAAACACACACTATCACACTCACAACACAGCACTCACACTGGGTACCCGGCATAGCCATCAAAACTTGGAACTGCCCTAACATACTCAAAAACGAGGTCCCGCACACACATACACAAGAAACTCACACAAACACCTATCTTCTTTTTCTTACCGGCATACACAATGGTTTCCCGCAAACACACACACACACACACACACACACACAACTGTCACACTCATGACAGAGCACTCACATTGGGTCTCCAGCAGATCCATCAACACTTGGAACTGCCCTAACATACTCACAAACGTGGTCCCTATACTCACATACACAAGAAACTCACACAAACACCTATCGACTTTTTCTTACCGGCATACACAATGGTTTCCCGCAAACACATAGACAAACACACACTGTCACACTCACAACACAGCACTCACACTGGGTCTCCAACAGAGCCATCAACACTTGGATCTCCCCTAACATACTCACAAACGTGGTCCAGACACACACATACACAGAAACACACAAAAACACCCATCGACTTTTTCTTACAGGAATATACAATGGTTTCCCGCAAAAACACACACACACACACACAAACACACACACACTGTCACACTCAAAACACAGCACTCACACTGGGTCTCGAACAGAGCCATCAACACTTGGAACTGCCCTAACATACTCACAAACGTTGTTCTGACACACACATACACAAGAAACACACACAAACTCCCATCGACTTTTTGTTACAGTCATACACAATCATTTCCCGCAAACACACACACACACACACAACTGTCACACTCATGAAAGAGCACTCACAATGGATCCTCGGCATAGACATCAACACTTGGACTGCCATAACATAATCAAAAACGAGATCCCGAAACACATATACACAAGACACACACGAATACACCCATCGACTTTTTCTTAAGACATACACAATGATTTCCCTCAAACACACACACACAACACACACACACACAACACTGTCACACTCACAAAACAGCAATCACACTGGGTCCCCAGCATAGCCATTAACACTTGTAACTGCCCTAACATACTCAAAAATGAAGTCCCGCACACACATACACAAGAAACAAGAGCATACACCCTACGACTTTTTCTTACAGGCATACACAGTGGTTTCCCGCAAACACACACACACACACGCGCACACACTGTCACCCTCACAACATGGTACTCACACTGGGTCTCCGGCAGAGCCATCACACTAGGACTGCCCTGACATACTCAAAAACATGGTCCCAACACACACATACACAAGAATAACACACAAACACCGATCGACTTTTTCTTACAGACATACAGAGTGGGGTTCCGAAACACACACACACACACACAATCACACTCACAAAACAGCACTCACACTGGGTCTCCGGCTGAGCCATCAACACTTGGAAGTGCCCTAAAATATCACAAATGTGGTCCCGACACACACATACACAAAAAACACACACAATCACCCAACGACTTTTTCTTACAGGTATACACAATGGTTATTCCGCAAACAAACACACACACACACAAACACACACACACACTATCACACTCAAAACACAGCACTCACACTGGCTCTTGGAACTGCCCTTACATACACACAAACGTGGTCCCAACACACACATACAAAGGAAACACACACAAACACCCATTGAGTTTTTCTTACAGGCATACACAGAGGGTTTCCCCGAAACACACACACACACACACACACACACACACACACACACTATCACATTCAGAACACAGCACTCACACTGGATCTCCAGCAGAGCCACAACACTTTGAACTCCCCTAACATACTCACAAACGTGGTCCCGACACACACATACACAAGATACACACACAAACACCCATCGACTTTTTCTTACAGGCATATACAATGGTTTCCCACAAACACACACACAGACATACACACACACTATCACACTCAAACACAGTACTCACGCTGGATCTCCAGCAGAGCAATGAACACTTCGAACTGCGCTAACATACTCACAAACATGGGCCTGACACACACATACTCAGTAACACACACAAACAACTATCGACTTTTTCTTACAGGCATACACAATGGTTTCCCGTACACACACGCACACACACACTGTCACACTCACAACACAGCACTCACGATGGGTATCCAGCAGAGCCATCAACACTTGGAATTGCCCTAACATACTCACAAACGTGGTCCCGACACACACATACACAAGAAACTCACACAAACACGCATCTACTTATTCTTACAGGCATACACAATGATTTCCCGCAAACACAAACACACACACACAGACACTGTCACACTCACAACACAGCACTCACCCTGGCACTTGGAACTGCCCTAACATACTCACAAACGTGGTCCCGAAATACACATACACAAGAAACACACACAAACACCCATCGACTTTTTCTTAGAAGCCTACTTAGTGGGGTTCCCCCAAACTCACACACACACACAGGCACACACACACACTGTCACACTCACAACACAGCACTCACACTGGGTCTCCAGCAGAGCCATCAACACTTGGAAATGCCCTAATATACTCACAAACGTGGTCCTGACAAACACATACACAAGAAATACACCGAAACACCCATTGAGTTTTTCTTAGAGACATACACAATGGTTTCCCGCAAACACACACACACACACACACACACACGTACACACACTGTCTCCCGCACAGCACAGCACTCACACTGGATCTCCAGCAGACCCATGAACACTTGGAAATGCCCTGACATACTCACAAACGTGGTCTCGAAACACACATACACAAGAAACACACACAAACACCCATCGACTTTTTCATACAGGCATACACAATGGTTTCCTGTAAACACACACACACACACACTGTCACACTCACAACACAGCACCCACACTGGGCCTCGGCAGAGCCATCAATACTTGGAACTGCCCTAACATACTCAAAAATGTGTTCCCGACACACACATACACAAGAAACACACACAAAGACCCATTGACTTTTTCTTACACGCATACAAAGACACACACACACACTATCACACTCACAACACAGCACTCACACTGGCACTTGAAACTGCCCTAACATACACACAAACGTAGTCCCGACACACAGATACACAAGAAACACACACAAACACCCATTGACTTTTTCTTATAGGCATACACAGTGGAGTTCCCCCAAACAGACACACACACACACACACACACACACACACACACACACACACTAGCACATACAGCACTCACACTTGTGCCCTGATTTGCGCTGTCGGCGAAGGGTCCCAAAGAGTAAGTAAGTGGGTCCCCACTGGCAGTACGTTTCTGCAGAGGAAAGAGTCCTGAGTGGAGCGCTCCTCCTGGCCGAAGGGCTGTCCCGGTGTCTGATGAGCTCCATGTTGGGGCGGTCATCTCTGCCTCCTGTGGACCAGGTGGAGAAGAGGGACAGGAGAGGAGGTGGACCCTCAAGGCCCTTGATCCCTGCCCCACTGAGGGCCACCTAGCTTGCTGCTCATGAGCCCACAGGGACTTCCCAAATCAACAAGTCTCACCACCCCTGAGCTCGCTCCCACCACCAGCACGCCCCCAAGGACACACTTCCCCAGGTGACGTTCCCGACTACCTCTGCCACAACTGGGCCTAGTACCTCGCAACGAGGGCCCCAGCTCCATCTTCCTGTTGCCCATCAATGGTCCCTGCGTGGCCTTCCAGCGGGCCCTGGGCTGAAATGCTGACAGCTCAGCCTCTTTGGACTCTTGGCCTCAGGTCCTTGGGGAACTCTCTTCCTTCCTGCCTGTGGGAGCAGCTAGCTGTAGGTAGAGGAGGGATTCGTTCTTCGAGCTCAGGAAACCCTGCTGGGCCCATGGCCCCATGTCCGAAACAGCACTAGGTGGCACGACTGTGTGGCAGTGTTGGGGATCTGAAGCTTGATACACTCCTCGGAGACATAGAAGGGAGGTGGAGAGCCGCAATGCTGTGGGCCCAGGGAGGTTCCCTTGAGCCCCTGGAAAGGCTGTTCCCTCGTACGGGTCTACCCGGCTCCTTGAAACTTACTTGATTGGACGCGGGGTTCTCCCTCCTCCTGGGCCACCACAGGACTCAGTCCCACCAAGGCCGCATACGTGATACAGCATCCTCCTGGGGCATCACAGCATGCCCGCTATCTCTTGTGCGCATGCGTTCAGCGGCCCACGGCCTCTGAGAGTACGCTGCCTCCCGCAGACAACTAGGGGTGCCAGAGCTCCACCTGCCCGACCGTTTGCGGGAGCCACGTGCTCTCACCTCCAGCTCCTCTCCGCTGCTGGCTCTGCTCGCTCACGACCAGGACCACATGGAGAGCGCGGCGGGCTCCGGGGAAGGCAGGGTGCCCCGCCGTCCTGCACCACCTTGGTCCTGGAGGGGGGCCGTGAGGCGTCGGGGCCCCACGCCCAGGCAGGCGCCTGGGGGGAGGCAGGGCCGCTGCAGACCCTAGGTGCCGCCGGGATGGGCGCAGAGGCTGTGGTGGGTGCTGAGGCCCAGCAGGGAAGAGAGCAGGCCGGCCCCGGGGACGAGTTGGTGCTGGTGGTGGATATCATGGTAGCGCTGGACCCTGGTGTAGAGGAGGTTGGAGGGGAGCACACTGTAGAGGAATCAGAGGAGGAGGAGGACAAGGAGGCTGAGCAGGAAGCCAAAGTTGCGGTGGAGTCTCAGGACACAGTCAAGTCTGAGGAAGAGGAGAAAGCTGAAGTGGTGGCACGGCCTGAAGAGGCTGAGGAAGGGGAGGCTGTTGAGGATGAGAAGGAGGACACTGAGGAGGGGGCTGTTGCGGAAGAGTCTGAGATATACCTCCAAGAGGTTACGGAGGTGGGGGAGGAAGCTGATGAGGGAAATGAGAAGTCCACGGAGAAAGAGCATGAGGAGGCGGAGAAGGCTGAGGAGGATTCTGTGGACAGAGCATCTGAGGCCAAGGAGGAGGAGGCTAAGAAGGAGGAGGACGCAGATGGTGAAGAGCAGGTGGCTGAGGAAGAGGAGGCCGAGGAGTGGGAGCAGCCTGAGGAAGGGGAGAAGGCTGAAGAGGCTGAGGAGGTGGCTGTGCAGGAGGAGGCCAGGGAGGAGGGCCAGAAGGAGGAAGAGACGCAGGAGAAGCAGGAAGGGGAAGAACAGCCAGAGGCACGGCGGGGTCCATCCCTGTCCCCGCTCGAGGCTCTAGGGGCCCTGCAGTCCGAGCTGGAGCCCGTGAATAAGCAAGCCAGCAGGTCCTACTCTCTGCTCAAGCTCAAGTCATGTCAGAGGCGGCAGCGTCACCTGGAACACCGAAGCGCCATTATCCGGGGCATCCCTGGCTTCTGGGCCAAGGCTGTATCCTTCATGCTGTCACTGAGGGATTCCGATGTATCTGGGCCAGTGCGTGAGGAACGAGAGGGAGGGGGCTGTTGACTATCAACATGCATCATGGGGGGGAACCCCCCTCACGCCCCGCAGCATTGCAGAGGACACGCTCATGCCGTGGGGATCAAGACAGCCTGGAAATCCTGGTTCCGGTTGGGCGTGGGGGCCGCAGGGTGCTCTGGGTGTCGCACGAGGCACTGAAACTCCGCTGGGCATCTAGGAGCACTGGTTCGGGTCAGAGTCAGGAATAGCAGCAGGGTCTCTTCACCCAAAACACATTCACACCAAGCACGGGTTCCCCTGGGTAGAATGCTGCAGGCAAGGGGTGGTGAGAGCCCACCCGGTCAGCCTGAGGCAGGAATGTGTGCTGTCCGGAAACGCGCTAGTTCTGCCTAGCCATCAGCACACGAGGATGCGCTGTGGAGGGGGTGTGGGGCGGGAGGGGTGTCTCTCAGGATGCCAGCTGCCTGTGTCCCTGCTGAGATATGTAGCACCACGGGGCGCCGTGGTCCTTGAGGCAGCCGGGGCGGAGGCAGTGGGACCCCGCGGCGGAGAGGGGAGACAGTGCCCGGTTGCTGTCCAGACTCGCTCTGTTGCTGTAGCTCTTTCATCTCCAGCCCTCGGAGATCCTTGACCGAAAGCAGTTTGTGAACCACTCGCAGATGTCAGCCATGATCAGTGAGCAAGATGAAGGCATACTTGGCTACCTGACGGATTTGAAGGTCTGGCCCGGGAGACTGAGGCCGGGGTGGGGGACAGGAGAGGAGAGGGTGGCCAAAGTGAGTCCTCCCCAAAGTCAGGAGGGTCAAGGTCTGCTGGACAGAGCTTTCACGCCTCTGCCCCACTTTCCCGCCGGGCAGGTGGAGGAACTGCGGTTTCCCCGTGAGTGCTGCCACATCCTGCTCTTCTTTCGCAAGAACTCCTACTTCCGGAATGAAGTGGTTGTGAAGGAGTATGTCGTCAGCGCTGCTGGTAAGAGGCCGCTGTCTGGATGGGCGGTGGCAGGTGGAGGAGGGCGGGTTGCCTTCCCCGACTCATTACCCAGCACCCTCTCACACACTCGTCTTCCTGCAGGGTACGGACCATCTCATTCCCCTCCCATCCAGTGGCACCAGGATTTCGAACGAGAGGCCCACAGCCGCAGGCACCACAACAGCAGCCTTAACTTCTTCAACTGGTTCTCTGACCACAGCTTTGCCGGGGCTAGCAGGATAGCTGAGGTGGGGCCCTGTGACAAACAGCGTAAATGACCTTGCTGGCTTCTCCAGCTGCTTGGGATGGACACCTGAGCCCTGCCCCCGTTTCTCCTGCCAGATCCTCATGGACGACCTGTGGCCCAATCCCCTGCAGTATTATGTGAGCAAGAAGGCAGCAGGAGAGGGAACTGAGAGGACGACAGGTGAGGAGCCCAGGGCGTGGGCGCCGAGACGTGTGCTGTCGGGATCCCTGGGCCCTGGGCTACACAAAGGGAGACACTGAGGTTCACAGGAACACTCCGAGACAGCGACCCCGGGACAAAGCACGTCACCCTGACATGGAACGTGGGGAGGTGCAGTGCCAAACGGGTTGTGCCTGGGGAAGCTTGAGGCAGGCGAGGCCACGCAGCGTCATGGAGCAGAGCCGGAGAAGCAAAGCCGGCTCAGCGGCTGCACTTGCGGCAACTGTCATTCTGTGGCCCGTGAACCCCAGCCTCAGGTCTGTGAGCAGCGCATTACAAGGGTGACCAGAGGCACCCTTGGCCCAAATGTCTGGGTGTCCTGGTGCAAAGCCGCACCCCGCCTTCCCGTCCCTTCTCTGTGTTGATCACCACAGTTGTCCCCTTAAATTCCGGAGGCATCTCCTTTGCCAAGCCCACTGGCCCGCGGGCAGTCATGAAGGAGCAGGCTCGGTAACACGTGGCTGGAGGAAACATAAAGCGATCACAGTCGGGGGCAGGGGCTTGGCCAGGGGAGAATGAACGCCATTCCCGACGAGAACCTTGAAACCCTCAAGCAACCTTAAGTATGGCCCAGTGAAGATACCCACTGCTGTCCTCCTGTGTCCGTGTGCACGTGTGTCCCCGCGTGTGTGCTTGTGCGTGTGCGTGTGCGTGTGCGTGTGTGTGTGTGTGCCATCTCGTCTAGGGAGCTTCATGATGTTGAAGTGAGGATGAGGACCATCGCACTTGACGGAAAGCAGTCCGGAAACTTCAGAAGGAGCCGAAGGGTCAACCCGCTTCCTCTCTGCAGGAAATAACTGAAGACAGGTGCCGGGGTGAAACACGGCCTGTTGAGGCCCCGGGAGCCCTGGAGAAATATCGAAATGTAAATAAACAACGTCAAGTGTGTTTCCGTGTGTGTGTGTGTGTGTTTGTGTGTGTGTGTGTGTGTGTGTGTGTGTGTGTCTGTGTGCTCTGGCACACGCACTCTTCCTCCTGGAAGGGGCTCCAGGGGACTGACTGAACACAGCGGCTGCATGTCGGTGTTTTCCTTCTGCGCCTGGGCTTCCCCAGTCTGTGGATCGGCCTGTCCTGTAGGCTTGCCCACAGGGCTAGGACACGCATGGTCTGGGACTGCATCCCAGGGGGCAGAGGTACCGTTCCCCCAGGCCCAGGGGGGCTGGGCAGGGAGAAGACCTGATCGAAAGGCCAGCCAACCGGGGCTCATCTCTTCCCTGGGGAAATGAGGGAGTTCAAGGAAAGGGAGTAACGAGCCAGGGACAAACACGTCCAGTAGCCAGGTTAGGTGGACGCCGATGGTGGCCTCCAGGGATGCTCCCTGGTGGATGGCCTCAGACACACCCACCGCACATTCCATGGGGGGAGGACTCAAGGTCCATGACTCTGTCGAACCCAGTGCCACTGCTCTCCCCAGGTCTAGGAACGCACACAGCCTCCTGCTGACACAGTCAGGCTCTGAGGACCAGCAACCACGTTAAGGAGTGAGGGCCAGGCTGTATGGAGGGACTGTGGGAGAGGGGACAGAGGGAGCTGGGAGGGTAGGAAACATGACCCTCTCGTTCCGGCACAAGGGCCCAGGAGAAAGGAGAAATTGCAGGGGGACACACACACACGCACGCTCACACACAGTGGTGCACAGACACTGCGTCCTCACACACACACTCAAACAGCCGCACCCACAAGCTGACACACACACTCACTCAGGTGCACCCTCAGTCACCCACCCCCCCACACACTCCACTCCCTCACTTGTCCTGGCACACACAAGCTCACACAGCCACGCTCTGCGGGCATCTCTAGTGCCCTGACTCCCTAGGGCCCTCGTTTGGGCTCCCCCAGACGACAAAGAGGCGGAGGCGTGCGGGAGGGGTGGTATGGTTCCTCAGGACTGGCAAGGCCCAGTCCCCGCAGCGGTGTGCTGTCTGTCCCATGACCACTGTGGTGCTGAGATTCCTGTTTCCACATGGGCTTAAGGCGTTTGCCCAAGGCCCTCTCTCCGCTGAAGACCCCACAAGGTAAGCACCACCAAGAGGCACAAATCACTGGTCCCTGTCACAAGCTGAGGCAGTTAGTCTCCAGGTGTCAGCCCACAAGACCCTTCCACACGTGAACAATAACCCCATAGGTAGGGGCAGGATCAAAGCCGTGATTGCAACACCTTATCAGGGATTGCACAGGGCCCCACACTCCAGGTTGGAAAGAGCTTATCCAACTCCCTAAACTTTTGTTTTGTACATTACCATGGCTTCCAAGATCCTGAAACTTATTTTATTTAAACTTATTTATTTATTTATTTATTTATTTATTTATTTATTTATTTATTTATTTATCAGAGAGAGAGAGAGAGAGAGAGCACAAGCAGGGAAACAGCCCAGGGAGAGGGAGAGGCAGGCTTCCCGTCGAGCAGGGAGCCCGAAGCGGGGCTCGATCCCAGGAGCCTGGCTGCAGGACCTGAGCCGAAGGCAGACGCTTAAGCGTCTAGCCACCCAGGCGCCCCAAACCCCCTAAACTTGAACAGGAACGCAGCAACCCTTTGGGGAGCTCTGTACACTTGCTGAATAAACTTTGCCCTGCTGCCCACCACTCCTCTTCTGGACTACATCTCCTTTCCACGACACGGCATGACCGAGAACCCGGGCACTGAGGGACCCACAGTCCTGGATCCCAGACTGCTGTCTCATCGGAGAGGACCACATCAGGAGTTCACTGGCGTTCTGGCTCCATGACTCTGAACCACGTGTGTGTCCCTGGCCCTTCTGGATCTTCGTGTTCTTGTCTGTGTAAAGCGTCCCTCTTTGCCCGTGTTAGTCTGTCTTCCCGAACATGCCTTGGCGTGTCTTGGCCCGGCTGTGCCTGTGCCGTCAGGTCTCCAATCTCGCATCCGTGCTGAGCCCAGATAGGCACAGCTGTGCCTCTAGGAGTGCTTTGGGCTTTGCGAGTCTCTGCTTGGCTACAGCTGCCGGGCCGTTGGCCTGCCAATGTGTTGGCGTAAGGGTTCCTGTCTCTGAGTCTGTCCACCTGTGAATTGGACCCCGTTTTATCCATTTCGGGGTCAGAATCCTCTCCTCCTCCGACGGGGGCGCGTTAGGAATCTTTGGTGAGTCTTGAGAAGTCCTTCACTTCCTGTACCGTAGGGTGGCGCAGTGACGCCTCCTTGGAAACAGAGGAAGGGCCAAGCTCCTCCTGCCGGGCAGCGAGGGGCTCACCAAAGGGTCCTCAGCCGCCCCGCTTAGGGCCGAAGGTCACTCATCATTCTCCCTTTTCCCGCTTTCAACTACTTTGTGGCCTCAGTCTCTTGCACAGTGCGTTGATGTGGGCAGGTTTTCAAAGGCAGAACGTCCTGCTGCCCTCCCCATCTTGCTGTGTTGCCCCGTAGCCTGCTCCTGAGCAGGACCGACTGACGTCCGCCACTGTGGTACTTGGTTTCTGTGTAACCCATGCCCCTTTCCATCCTCAATTCCTGCGTTACGTCCTCCTTTGCTGTCCGCTTCGTGTGTCTGGGAGACAGGCGGACATCTCTGGCACCACTGGATCGAACTGCGCTAGGCCTCCGAGACCTTGTGCGTGAGCGAGGTACCCAAGGCACCGTCAGGGACATGCGGGGACCTCCAA